>NW_011494919.1:5247885-5331673 GCF_000754665.1 Bison bison bison | reverse complement strand
ATATATATAATATTTATTTCTGGGCTCTCTTACTTTTTTTTTCCTTATATCTCACCCTTCCGTCCCTCCTTATCTCTCCTTATCCTTTCTCCTTATCCTTTTCTCATTTTTTAATAGGGCAAGGAAAACAGTGAGAATAGTTCAGTCCTTGTTTGAAATGACAAAAACTGGCTACTTAATTTCAAGAACTTAATAGGTTGTTTCCAAAGTCACATAATTCCAAATTAATGAAAGTAAAGCAGAACACAAATATGCTTCCAATTCATTTGGAAAAATACTTCTGTTGCACTTTCAGATGGCCCCAAATTAAGATACTTGCAAAAGTGGCAAAATATTTCTTATAACTCATTTTAAGAATAAATTTTACACTGAGAAAGAAGAATTAAAAACAACAAAAGCAGCAATTTAAACTCTGGAATGTAGGAGCATTTAATGTATTGATTTCAAAGGAAATAAAATGTGAAAGTAATAATTTAACTGATATTAAATCAGCTGTTTATGCATAATGCTCTTCATACCCATTGAAGTTAACTACTATTTTACAAATACAAATATATGAGAATAAAATTAAAATAGTTTGATGAACATTAGTCATGTTCCTAAAAGTAATCATCTAACATCTAAATCCAAAGAACTTTATGTCAGTTAATATTGCATTTGACAACTGACCATTTTATTAGATTTTAATTCAATTTAATGCCTATCTGTATCTGTATTTCTGTTAGTATATGTAGCATGTATATAGCAGACAAAAAATGTATTATCAAAGAGCATTCCATACCCAATTTTCATGTCAATATTTTAATTATTTCAAATTATACTTTTGTGTTTTACACTTTAGGCATGTTTGATGGAGAAAAAAATGTATGGAATATAATTTGAGTGTGATAATAATATACTCTTTTCTTCCTCTGTGGCAGGGGTCAAACATTTCTAGTGTTATGCCAGTATCACAAAATGAATATCTAGTTTTTTTTAATAGCAACATTTAAACTTAAGTTTGAGTGATTTAGATTATTTCTTATAAAAAGAACTTTTGAAGATCAAAACATAAATATTTCAAAGAAAACTGATGTAATGCAAATATTAAGTAATTTGACTTTTTCACTTTCTATCTACTGTCAAAATAAAAATACAATGATATATTGCATAACACTAAGCATATCAGGTTCATTTTTTATTAGATACTAAGAAAGCCATTTATAGAAGAAAAGTAAAATCCATAAAGATATGTTGAATGGAAGTCTTCCAATGAGTTTTTTTCTTTTTTTAAATTAGGTATCTTATCAGTGAATGTGAAGGAAATTGTATATTTCTGCCATAAAATAAACATGTTCATTCTTCAAAATTACATGTTTTTAGAAGTGGAAAATATGAAACAATGTTTTCATGAGTGAATTTTTTTAGGTTAACATATCCAGGAATGGAATTATGGCTTTTTTCAAATGGAAAGCTCACAGCATTGAGGTCAAATTTCAACAAACTTATTTGAGATCATTACATTTTAAGACATATTTCAAATATATCATGGTGTAAATTCAATTCAAATTTTTGATATTTCAGTACTGAATCATATACATGCTAGTGGTAGATTTTGGTTACATTTTAGTATTCTGGAATATGCGTATTTTAGATTTTCTTACAAATTGATTTCTACCACCAGTAATAATTTCTAATGTTTCCAGCTAACACATTTTTAAGAATCTGATTGTATAGTTCATTAAAAACAGAATTTAATATTGAATATTGAAAGTAAAATAACCATATTTTCAATTTGTAATTCAATACATGTCCATTTAAATAAAACATGAAGTGTGGCAGTAACCCCACCTTAATTTTTTTTTTCAGTCCTGAATGCTTTCACCTTTATTTTTCTTGATCCCATGTTAATTGATTAAAAAAATTCTTTGTCAGTTACTATTATAGAGACTTTACCAGCGTGTTTTATCCACGAGAGGTTTATCAAGCTGTTGTAGACTAAAATTTCAAATAACAGGTGTGAAAATTGATATGTAAAAAAGGAATACCTGGCCAACAAATATATTTGCCTGTAATGATATATCTATTTAAATTATCCATATAAAATCTTGTCTTTTACCATTATAATATTTTTGCTATGTTTAAGTCCAAAGTCAAAAAGAATATTTCACTTCTGAAAATCCTAATAATGGGAAAGTTACAGCTATCAAATTTATCTAAATCCTGAGTTTTAATACTGACTTTAAATCTCCAATCTCCAAAATAAAGTTTATAGTGCATGTTTTTCTTTGTTACTGAACTCGGCCTTCTCTAAAGTTCCCTAAAATATGTAAATGCATATAATGTATGCCTTTTATGTTTTGCTTTTTGATTAACATTTGAAAGTGAAAATGAAAGTAGAAGAGTGTGTTGCACAGGGGTATCAGACTGTTTGCAACCCCATAGACTATAGCCTGCCAGGCACCTCTGTCCATGGAATTCTCCAACAAGAATACTGGAGTGGGTTGCCATTCTCTTCTCCAGGGGATCTTCCCAACCAAGGGATTGAACCCAGGTCTACAGCATAGGAGGTAGACTCTACCGTCTGAACCACACATTTACGAACTAACACTTGTTAAATTATAAATTAAATTTGGTTTCATTCAAACTGTATCCCAAATTTTATAATTATCCCCCAATTTTTATAGCTAGTGAATAGTATATTTATATAAGTGGCTCCAAATGTGAACATTTTGATTCAGAAATTACTCATGTATGTCAGAGAATATTTAAAATCATTCACCATACTGCCATTTAAACTTATTTAATCAGAACAATGATATTTTTTTACCCAGTTAACATTTAAAAGCCCTAAGTCTTAGGTGAAAATTTAGTATCTCATTAGAAATGTTAACAGAAAAAAAAAAATGTAGAAGATAAATACTGAGTATTGGGATATCTTCTCCTAAGCTAACAAAATTGTACCTACAATAAACCATTATTGTGTGTTTATGTAAAAGTATGTATTTTATTAAATTTCTTGTTTCACATACTTTGAAAAATTTTGACTTTTTACAATGAACCCTGTCTTTATTTAAGAGTTTATTTCATTGAAAAATTTTTTCTTTTGCATAGGATGTGATCTTATTGTCCCATACGGCTTTGACCTACACCTTTATTTAAAAACTCTGTGCCCATTTTCAAAGGTACTGAAAACAGTCTCTATTATTATGTTTCATTCTTGCAACTCAAATCATTTCATTCTTCCCCAAAAGAAAAATTGAAAAGAAGTTGATATATTTCTATTTGCTAACTTAACATGAATTTTGAAGTCAAATTAATGATTATCGCAAATCATTCCAAATAAGCAATCTAAGTGCTGTGTAAACATAACAATGTGAGTGTGAAGTTGTGGATTTAAATGGTCATTATGGAACTGTTGCTCATTAATAATCTTAAATATACAGCATCTATATATAAAAGTGAAAACATCTTTGAATGTTACCAAAATGCCACTATTGTGTACTTAGTAACACTAAAGCATACAGGCCAAAGCCTGAAAAATCGGTTTTATTTGATCAAAGCAACTTTATTTCCATTTAGAAAAAATAAATTTGAATTTGAATGCATTTAGGCTAGAAAGCACCCTCTATATTACCTTTGCTTAGCAATTTCATATAATTTAATATTATCTGCTGAGATGCAAGAGCATTTCAACTTTCAGCCATGTTTCAATTAACTTTGTTTCTTCAGTGTTAAAATTTATGTATCAAAGATTTTTAGGCTTTGTTCTCTAGGAGCTCTGAGTTGTTAATTTTTATATATAACATATGAAGTAACAGATTCTATGTAGGCTTATAAAGAAATCTAGATTAAATAAAGGAAAAATAAGAATGAATAAATTTACAACCAGATGGAGCCAGTTTACTGTACGTGAATGCTCTATTAAAAATGTAAATGTGTTAAAGATTTACAGTGACTTGGAGTCTCCAAGAGCTATTTTTGTAAACTATCCCTGGACTTTTTAAGGAGAGCAATAGTAACTTTAAAAGTATGTTCTTACAGAGGGAATATTATAATTGCAGCTCAAAAGATTTTCCCCAAATAACTAACTGCTCATGTACTTGAAAATACTGTAAAAGGTCAATTCAGTAAAAATATGTCAACATCAAATATTATGAGAATCATTTCCAGGAAGGAAAATAAAGTTTGGAAAATCTGATCCAACAGATTTAGGACCAAAAAAAGAGGGAGAATTTCCAAGGCTATGTTTTCAGTATTCTAGGGCAAAATAATGAGTTGAAGAAAGATATTTTTGGTATTACATGACTGTGCTACTGATAAGTTTTCTGTGAATTGGTATATATATCTAGAGGAAGTAAAAGATAATGTAACAAGGTTCCCAAGCTCTCCAAATGTTTGTTTTCTCTCAAGATTTATGTTCACTTTTTAAGACTAAACTGACATATTTTGTAAAAAAATTTTGGATTTCATCTTTTAAAATTATTTTTCTAACAAAATGTGAATTAGATTTACTATACAAATACACTGTCAGTTGGATTTTTATTTTTACTTTTGGTTTATTGATCATGTAAACTTAACATTTTCCTTTATTGAAAGCTAACAAGATGTGCCTGAAATAACAAAATGATAGGTGCATATTATTTGCTGCTATTTTATACCAAATGGTAGTCATTGGCAAGGAAGCAGATCAGATCAGATCAAATCAGTCGCTCAGTTGTGTCCGACTCTTTGCGACCCCATGAATCACAGCACACCAGGCCTCCCTGTCCATTACCAACTCCCGGAGTTCACCCAGACTCATGTCCATCGAGTCAGTGATGCCATCCAGCCATCTCATCCTCTGTCGTCCCCTTCTCCTCTTGCCCCCAATCCCTCCCAGCATCAGAGTCTTTTCCAATGAGTCAACTCTTTTCATGAGGTGGCCAAAGTACTGGAGTCTCAGCTTTAGCATCATTCCTTCCAAAGAAATCCCAGGGCTGATCAGAGGATGATACTAAAATTCTAAATTTATGTTCCATTTCCTATTACAGATAGTATCTCCTTTTGTAACTTTCTTTGAGTCTGCCCATTTTCAATTTGTGAAAAGTAATACAATGCACTTGGTTTATGAAGAGCTCAAAAAACTTAAATTTCTTCTTTTTCTGCTGCATGTATGTAAACTGTTTTCTCTCCCTCTTTATATGTAGGTATGTATATATAGTAGTTTGGAAAGTATTTTTCAATTTCTCCATAACAGTTTACAAAATCAACAGTCACTTGTAGATACTTTACAGTAAATTTAAAAGTACAACTTCTCTGAAAAGGAAAGAACTTAATGTAGTCTTATTGACTTTATTACATATTCTTACTCATTGAATTTTGAACTTATTGAATTTTCAGTGTATTTCAAAAATATATGATCAGTATTTATCTCTCAAAAAATTGAATTTTGTTTATAATTTTTTTATGTTTCTTGTTTTGTTTCCATTTAACACATATTGAATGTGTGAGATCTTTCCATTATTTTGGTTTTAATTCAAACATTCTTGGGAATACTTTTTTATTAGATAAGATTCCATAATAAATATCAAAGTTATATCAACTATCTGTAACATATATAATATTTAAGGCTCCTTCGCTTAAATTTTTTGCAGAGTTAATCACAAAAGGTAGAATGAATATATGACATATCATTCATCATTTTAATATAGCATTTACATACAGCAGGTACTCTCCTATATAATGATTAATACTATAGATAGTATTGAATTCCTTTTATCTGTTCTGGTATACATTTAGTTGTTACTCCATTAATAAAATTACTTTCTCAATATTTTCAAATATCATTACAGTAACTATTTACTAGTTTCAGTGACAATGTGTGTTCCTCTTCAGATGCTTAAAGCAATCTTTACAGATTGTCATAAGCAGCTCTAATGGTTAGAATTAAAATGGTAACAATGACAAATCAACAATAAACATAATTATAAACCATTGCCTCTCTAATAAGAAGAGAACGGAAACTCAAGCACATTAAAATAATGTTCTGAAAGATATTGGAAATATAGAAAGCTGACATTCGTACCTAATAAAAAGATTGTACTAATACCCTCTTGCAATATTTATATTGTTCTATACAAATATTATATTCAGTGCAACAAATAACATTAATCCATAATTAATTCATTATTTTTCTCTCTAATTAACTTGCTGAAATTCATCTAATAAAAGGTAGAGTAGGAAAAAGATATTTATGATAGTGACTATATCTATTACCAGATCCTAGGAAAATACCATGGAATTAGTAGGCACTCCTCAAATGAATTCACATATTTATAGATGTCTACAGACTAAGGTGAATTATGTGACAACTATGAAGATCCTACAGTTGCCTGTCACAGTACCATGTGCCTCGCCATAAACTTCAAGGACGGCTAAATACCAATTAGGATATTATGTGACCATTTAGTACCTTGGCATGCAAATTTATAATAGGGAACCACTTGGAATGTTACTTTGTTGTTGCTTAGTTGCTAAATCGTGTCTGACTCTTTTGTGACCCCATAGACTACAGTCCGCCAGGCTCCTCTGTCCATGGGATTTCTCAGGCAAGAATACTGGAGTGAATTGCCATTTCCTTCTCCAGGTGATCTTCTTGACCCAGAGATTAAATCTGCATCTCTTGCACTGCAGGCAGATTCTTTACCACTGAGCCACTGGGGATGTTACCAGTGAATTTTAAATATATTTATAATAAACATGGGAAATAACTTTCCAAATGGCTCCAGTTTTAGTTCATTTTCCTAAAAAAGTTTCAGATGGTTACAGAAACATGAAAATAAAACTTGAGCACTACCACATAAAAATACCAATTTTTAATTATCAGTTTTGCTTTGCTGGTATACTTGATTAATTTTTATTAAATAATTAAGGAAAGTAGTGATTGCTGTTTTGCTCTTACATTACTGTTCAGAGTCTGCCTTAATCGAGATACTGATGAAATTTTCAGGCATTTCGCAGATATGCTTCTGGTGTTTTAAGCCTGGTGAGGTGTTTATCCATTTAGAAAGCTTTTCTGGGCACTATGTGCTTTCCCCTGGGTGTGAGAAAATCAGTTCATCCTTTTAATGAGAATGTTTCCTCCAGGGAAAAAGTAATCCAGAAGGAATAATACATTCCTCAGGGCTGTTTCTGACACAGGGACATGCTTTTCTCTGGAGCTGACTGCATGTATATTTCAGTGGGAGATTTTTAATATTTTAAATATCATTGCATTTAGTCATAAGGCACCATGACTATAGGATACAGTATTTTTGCAGCATATATAGACATTTTTCTAAGCTCTTTTATACATCAATTATAATTCAGGAAATGTATAATCTTAAAAATTGACCTATCTTCATATTTGAAGTATAACAAAATAGATCATTATTAATATATACTTTACATATTTTGTTAAACTTAGAGACAGACAACAAAAGGTTTGAAATGAAATGGTTTTAGAATTGCACTTCTGGACCCCAAACAGCACAATTTCATAAGTCTTTAAGCTGTTTTGATTCCAAAATATAAATTCTTTCTCACCAAATAAACTTCATTTTAACCTTGACAAACGTTTGTATGATGAAGTACCTACTTCTCATGGTCTCTTAGAACATTTTGGAGCAATCATGCCTTGAGAATGTGAAGCTGTTTGACTTTATAGCCATATGTATAATTCTTCATCATTAAATGTAGTATTCATATATTTCAAAATTGTGTTCAGTCACTACTTTTACTCATTAAAGAATATTAGAATACAATTACATAACTTTGTGGATTTTAAATATTAAGCAAGTTTTTCTTTTACAAACACAATTTTCTTTCCAAATTAAGAACCAATTAGGTGTTAAATGTATAATATTAATATATCAATATATGTTGATATTGTGCTTTTGTTTGTAAAAGATACCTTTTCATAGCCAACAACTATAGTAAGTACATATTTGATTCAAAAGACATAGCAACTATCAAAACATTTCAGTGACAATCTGATGATAAATAGGAAAAATGCACTTCATTTTAAGAATACCAACCTAATATGGAATAATGAGGAATAACACATAAGAAAGCACCTTTTAAAAATGTCTAATTTAATCAAAATGAAAGTTAGATTTTGGCAGAGGATGGGGGAGATCTTTTCCTCCTGCTATTTTCTCTTTTTTTTTTCTTACTATCAAATCAATTTCCTGTTGTCAATATTCATTACAATTGTTTGATTTTAGATACTATTTATGATTTAAAGATACAATTATAACTGTTATTTAAAATAAAAATAATAGGTTGACCTAATTCACAATTAAATTTTATATTGCTGTTTGTTTGGCTTCCCAGGTGGCTAAGCTGGTAAAGAATCCGCCTGCAATGATGGAGATCTGGGTTCAATCCCTGGGTCGGGAAGATCTTCTGGAAAAGGGAAAGGCTACCCACTCCAGTATTCTGGCCTAGAGAATTCCATGGACTATATAGTCCATGGGATGGCAAATAGACATGACTGAGCAACTTACACTTTACTTCATCTGTAACATTTTTTGTTTCAAATAACGTTATTAAATTAATTAAGGTTAGTTGTTTTTTAAATAAGTTTCATTAAAACCTATTATATGCCTTGGATATTAAAGCCATTTTATCATATGCTACTGCTGCTGCTAAGTCGCTTCAGTCATGTCTGACTCTGTGCAACCCCATAGACGGCAGCCCACCAGGCTCTGCTTTCCCTGGGATTCTCCAGGCGAGAACACTGGAGTGGGTTGCCATTTCCTTCAATGCATGAAAGTGAAAAGTGAAAGTGAAGTCGCTTAGTCGTGTCCGACTCTTAGCGATCCCGTGGACTACAGCCTACCAGGCTCGTCCATCCATGGCGTTTTCCAGGCAAGAGTACTGGAGTGGGGGTGCCATTGCCTTCTCATATCATATGCTAGAACACATTAAATACTTTAGAACAGAAAAATGAAGGATATTCAATAATTTGAATCTCTTTGTAAATATGAACTGATTCTACAAACAATACTGAGGTGCAGATTTCTGTTTACCTATTGAATATTGGTATTCATAGGCATGATATAAATGCTGTCTAATAGTTTGAATTACATTTTCATTTGTTGAACTGGATAAAAAGTAACATCTAGACAACTAAGTAAGAAAATTTAAGGTCTTCATATTTATAAAATACATCATGATATATCATATGCACATTTTTGTAAGTAACTTGAAAAATGCAAATCATACTTACTGGCAGAAATTGAATATGTGTATTAAAGTTAAACAGTGTAGATTTTTATTCAAATTTTATACGGTAAATTTCTATTTGCAAATATTTTAAGAATAAAATTACATTAAAACTTAGTATGTAAGTGTGCAATGAATAATACTAAAAGCAAAGTATTTACAGTGCCAAAGAATGAAGGAAAGCATTTTCAAAAATAATTGGAAAAAATATATTTATGTGGCAAATTAAGCAATAACCTAAGTCTGATCTCTAGGTATTTTGCATGGTGCTTCAATTAGTAGTATGTCTTTTCACATACTTTGTATTCATTTATTTTAATTAATTACAATGTCTGACATACATGCTAAAGATAACCTCTTTAAAAACATTTCAAAATTGCAAATAAGATATCAGATAATTATTTATGCATACTCTCCACCACAGTTATGACAAACCTGTAAATATCACAATGGAACAGTGTTTGATTTATTAATAATTTTGCCGCAACTATTTTACTTACTACTAGAAATGATTCCTTTCTATTTGAAAATTACTATGTGAAACAAAAAATTTCTTATGCAGCTGGAATGGTACTGCTGCTGCTGCTAAGTTGCTTCAGTCGTGTCCGACTCTGTGCGACTCCATAGACGGCAGCCCACCAGGCTCCCCCGTCCCTGGGATTCTCCAGGCAAGAACACTGGAGTGGGTTGCCATTTCCTTCTCTAATGCATGGAAGTGAAAAGTGAAAGTGAAGTCGCTCAGTCATGTCTGACTCTTAGCGACCTCATGGACTGCAGCCTACCAGGCTCCTCCATCCATGGGATTCTTCAGGCAAGAGTACTGGAGTGGGGTGCCATTGCCTTCTCCAGCAATGATGCAAAAAAAAATAAAAATGCCATTATAATAAAATTAAGAAAATTTTTAGAAAATAAATCTTAGGTTTTAAAAGTCCTGAATTTATATGTATCAGGTAGTGAATACATACATAAATATGATAATCACAGAAGAATTTTGAATAAATACTTTTAAGCCTAATTCCATTACACCATAATCTGTTGCAATATTTCTATTAGATTCACATACAAAATATTAAAGATCCTGGATTGAATTCTATTTAATGTAATTTTCTTTGAAACAATCATACTGTCATTGCTGCTGCTGTTTTCCCCTTAGAGTCATTCTATAATTGAAATTCTACGTAGGTCTATCATCTGGAATTCATGTGCTGAATACATGGGTGCCAAGAATAAAATCTCCATAAAATAAAATCATTTCTTATACCAAAAACTTATATAGTCATGAACTCTAATATATATATATGTACATGTATTCTTATAATTGGGCAGTACCACGGTTTTAGCAAAGAGTCTGAGATGACTAAATGACTGAGCACCTCTATTAACTAGAATTTGGGATTTGGGGGTCTCATATTTTCCTCTTCAATTTTTTAATTTCCCAATGGGTATAGAATCTTGATGCAAAAGTTACTATATACTTATTCACACAAGCCATATTTGTGCTTTTACGTTATTATTAGATTATGTTTCATGATATCTTATTATGGTTTTTATTATTTAAATTGAATGTGCTTCATGGATCTTTAAATTATTTATCCCTGTGTCATGATTACCCTATTTATTTCATGCACAGTGTATAAAAGAACATTTTGTTGTCAAAATTTTTTGTACTACAATGAGCCAGCTAGAGTTGGTAACTATATCAAATAGAGGGCAAGGATATAGTATTTGTCTATATAGGAAAATCAAAGGTATTTTAAAGTGATTATTTATTTTTTTGCATGTTGACAATGTTTAATTCAGTGAAATGTAGTATCATTAATTATTCTTTGAACAGTTGATTTATATTACTTAGAGTTTTGAAAAATTTTTCATTGTTCTAATTGTTCATAACTTTAGGAATTCGCTCAACTGCTTAAACTTAACCTGGGAGAACTGTGAAGTAGATAAATTATACCACTCTTTCAGACTCGTTCTGTTTTTGGCTTTCCTTTTAACTTGAAGTTCACTAAGAAAATTGTAATCGTGTTACCTCCAATTTATTTTTTCTGAAGTGTTAGTTTGTTCATGGCATTATGTTTCATGAGAGTGATATGATGAACATGCCTTAATTCAAAGAGGATTTCAAGGCTCTTGAACATACCTCTGTCTACAGAAACCTAGGCTCTGTGACAATTATAATAGTAGGAGATGTGGGACAAGAAATGAATCTCAGCACCAAAGACAGGAGCTATTAGCCCAATCATCCTATGGGGGCCAAGCCTGCCAATCATATAGATGTAGCCACCCAAAAGAATAATTCACCTGCCTTTTGTGGTTTATATTTTCCATATTGTTCAAAAAAAAATCAGAAAAGTTGAGTGTGTGTTACAGATGAAATTTAAACAAGAAAAGATATTTGAATCATCAAATCTTTCTTACTATTACATGTCAATGCCCTTTAAGAAAACTTTGTTATAAACTGCATTTGCCACAGTTTTCATATAGGATATAAATGGAAAAGATGGAGTGCATTTACAATCAGTTCAGTTCAGTCACTCAGTCATGTCCCAGTCTTTGCAACCCCATGGACAGCAGCATGCCAGGCTTCCCTGTCCATCACCAACTCCCAGAGCTTGCTCAAACTCATGTCCATCGAGTCAGTGATGCCATTCAACCATCTCATCCTCTGTCATCCCCTCCTCCTCCTGCCTTCAATCTTTAAATCAAGGTCTTTTCTAATGAGTCAGCTCTTCACATCAGGTGGCCAAAATATTGAAGATTCAGCATCAGTCCTTCCAGTGAATATTCAAGACTGACTTTCCTTTACAATTAACAGTTTTGATCTCCTTGCAGTCCAAGGGACTCTCAAGAGTCTTCTCCAAACCACAGTTCAAAAGCATCAATTCTCTGGTGCTCAGCTTGCTTTATGGTCCAGCTCTCACAGCCATACATAACTACTGGAAAAACCATAACTATGCCTATATGGACCTTGTTCAGCAAAGTAACGTCTCTGCTTTTTAATATGCTGCTTTAATATTCATTTACAATAGTTACTAGTTTTTCCATGTTGTTATTTAGTTGCTAAATCATGTCCAACTCTTTTTGGACCCCATGGACTGTAGCCTACCAGGCTCCTTTGTCCATGGGATTTTCCAGGGAAGAAAATTGAAGTAGATTGCCATTTCTTTCTCCAAGGGATCTTCCAGACCCAGGAGCTGAACCCACATCTCCTGCTTGGCATTCTTTATCACTGAGCCACCAGGGAAGCCTAGTTTTTCCATTGATCCAACTGAATTTATTCTGATGTTAGTTTTAAAAATTATGAAAGAAAATGTACTAGTTTTCTTTTTCTTTGCCTTAACTGGCTGATACAGTGATTAGGTATATTTACTTAATAAACTACAAACTTGGGTGAAATTATAGGTTGGTATTATGCTAGTCACTTATAATTTATTTACTACTACAATGAGATCTTTTTTTTCTTCCTCCACAAATAATGCAATTTCATCAAATCTATGTTCAAATAAACAAGTACTTCTTTCCTTTAAAATTTTTGTTTTAATTATAAATAGCTTCTTAAGTAAAAACAATAGTAATATGACTCTTGTGCTTATCCTTTTTAAGTGTAGTCCAGACTACAAAAATTCTTTTAGTCTTACAATTTGGATTTCTTAAAAAGATAACCCAACCCCAGGGTGTTAAATATCTTTCCTATGAGGTAATCTAATTAATATGATAAAATAATTATAAAATAAAATACTATAAAATAAAAGTACTTTACTATAAAATAAAATACTTCCTATATTTTCAACATCTTAAGACCATTAGCATCTTTAACCTAAGTAATTTTAAAATGGTGTCATAAGCTTATCTTTTGTATCTGCAAACACAGGAGAACTGAAGAAGCAAATGATGCTGGTTTTTTTTAAAACATTTTTTAAGGTTATGAGATGCATATGCATGTTTGTTGGAGAAGGCGATGGTAACCCACTCCAGTACTCTTGCCTGGAAAATCCCATGGACGGAGGAGCCTGGTAAGCTACAGTCCATGGGGTCGAGAAGAGTCGGACATGACTGAGCGACTTCACTTTCACTTTTCACTTTCATGCATTGGAGAAGGAAATGGCAACCCACTCCAGTATTCTTGCCTGGAGTATCCCAGGGATGGGGGAGCCTGGTGGGCTGCCATCTATGGGGTCGCACAGAGTCAGACACGACTGAAGCGACTTAGCATGCATGTTAGTGTCAGGCAAGGTTTATAGGAGGGGTTGCTTGTTTCACAAGTTTTTGTTTCTTTTTTTATATTTTGCAAGCCATCATGAACATTTATATTATAAATTTCATACACAAAAACCTGCTGAAGATTTGAAGGAAGGGATAGTACAATCTTAGCAATCCCTGTGCGCCATCAATCGCCAGCAGGAAGTGACACCAAGAGGGCTTATGGGCTGCACTATCCATTGGTCAGTTCTTGGGACAGAGTGGGGCTTAGTAATGTGTACTTAGCCTAACTGATAGGTCTTGTTAATTGCATACATGTTTGTTATCTGATTCCAGGTATGGTAAACTAGATGTTAGCGGTAGCCACTCATCTTCAAATTTCATTGTTAAAAATAGCAATATTTCAAAAGATAGTTTTGGTCCAGAAAAAATTTAAGAAAAGTTTGAGTGAGTAAATATAGTCAGTGCACATATGCCTTAAACAGAGATATTTTAAAACCTTTTCATTTTTATCCTCTTTACAATGAGTGTCAAACTGGGTGTCATGGAATTCAGATGAAACAAAAGAGCAAAGCCACGTGAAATGTTGAGCTCTTACTGTGTATTAGTCTCCCTTTTCTGTTTGCTTTGCTTCGTTTCATATAATATACATGTGGTGTGTCACAGCAGGGATTATTATTGGCAATCTTTCTTGAAATGGTTATTTATTTGCATATTTCTCATTTTCTCTACTAATCTAAAACACATTTGAATTACTGAAGTATCAAAAAATATTCCTCATTGTAGAATTCCAGATCATTTGTTTTGCTTTATGCCTATTATACTATTGTGGATAATGATTCAGTGTATAAAGTATAGGTCTTTTTTCCTTGTGTTGCCTTCCAGTGCCCTGCTTGCTATGTACTATTTTAGTTTTCCTTTTCCTTGATATGTTGCTTAATGTAGAGTTCATTTTTATCATAAGATTTACATAACATTCTGAAAGTCCTTGCTAAGTTAAAAAACAGAAAAGTCATTTCTTGGAGTGAGTTTATTTTAAAAAATTGTGCTCTTCTTATTTATGAGTGTATGTGTGTAAAACTAAACTGTGAAAATTGAAAACTTTTATTCTTAATTTAATTTTGTTGCTTTGAGTACTCTTAAAGCTTAAAAAAATAATTCAGTTCAGTTCAGTTTCTCAGTAGTGTCTGACTCTTTGTAACCCCATGGTCTGCAGCATGCCAGGCTTCCCTGTCTATCACCAACTCCTTGAGTTTACACAAACTCGTGTCCATTGAGTTGGTGATGCCATCCAACCATCTCAGCTTCTATAGTCCCCTTTTGCCTTCAATCTTTCCCAGCATCAGGGGCTTTTCCAATCAGTCAGTTATTTGCATCAGGTGACCAAAGTATTGGAGTTTCAGCTTCAGAATCAGTCCTTCCAATGAATATTTAGGACTGATTTCCTTTAGGATGGACTGGTTTGATCTCCTTGCAGTCCAAGGGACTCTCGAAAGTCTTCTCCAACATCACAGTTCAAAAACATCAATTCTTCACATTCTTTACCAACTAAGCCACCAGGAAGCCCATTTTCACTGATATATGATACCTTTTATATTATTTTCCTGAAGGTATCATGTATCAGTGAAAGTGGGCTTCCCTGGTGGCTCAGCTAGTAAAGAATGCACCTGCAATGCAGAAGACTCCTACAGTGCAGGAGATCTGGGTTTGATCTCTGGGTCCAGAAGATCCCCTGGAGAAGGAAATGACAACCCACTCCACTGTTTCTTGCTTGGAAAATTCCATGGACAGAGAAGCCTGCTGGGCTACAGTCCATGGGGTCGTAAAGAGTTGGACACGACTGAGTGTGTGCGCACACACACACAAACACACACACACACACACAAGGATATTACTTTAGAACAGCCGCCTAAGAAAAGTAATCAGTGTTCAGTGTTTCTTGCTGCAATTATTTTCCTGCTCCTGCATTTGAAATTTCCTGCTCTCTTCACTCTCCATTCTGGAGAATGCTGTCTAGGATTCTTCTTTCACCTCTTACCCAATCACAAACTCCCTGGGTTGGTGCATGTTGGAGCCGCTGATGGTAAAATTGACTTAAAAGTAAAAAAGAAGAAGAAAAAAAAGCAGAGTAAAGAGAGAGTCAGAGAAGGGAGCTCTTCTTACCACTGTTTTCAGCAGCCCCAGGACAGTTCATGCCCAGAGCTTTCCAAGGCTGGCTCCATTTCTCCATTCACACTTCCCAACAAGTGCTCCCACTGTAAGTGCAAAGCTCTGGCCCTCTTTCTGTGATATTTCCTTGATCTTTCCTTCTGACACATAGAAGGTTTTCATTTGTCTGTTTGTGTATGTGTCTGTTTGTAGTCCATGCATTAGTATGTGTGAGTTTGTGTGTGTGTGTTTTGTTTTCACTACTCCCCATCTATGACTATATACAAAAAGAGCCAGGTGAGAAAAAGGATAATGTTTAACCCCACTTCTGTTTTCTTAACACTAACAGCAATAGATGGCTAAGAAGATAGAGAGACAGATAAAGGGACCGTGCATTTGTTTTGGGTAGGGGAGACACCATGTGCTTGTTGCTCTACTCTATAATTTGGTGGATTAGGAAGGAAAGAAATCCCGATTAGAAGAATTATGAGTAGCGGCATGGGAAAGCATTAGCACAAAGAAAAGTTTGGGGTACATATAAGTTGTCTTATGATGTGTTGTCTTCAGGAGTCTCATTTTATTCTCTGCTACTTGGAGCTGTGGTCTAACTCTTGTCTCTGAGCTGAGTGGTGACCTCCAGGACATTCATCTCCTTGCTTCATTATCACTGAGTCTTACCTACCTGCAGTCCTTCTGCAGGCCTTGAAAGGCATAATTCCTTTTCACAACTGGTGAAGATCCTGGTGCCTTTACATTTGGAGAAGTCAAAGGTTAATAATCGGTCCTTTGATTGGAAATAAGTGCCTGGTAACTTAGATCATTGAATTATTTTCATATTTGTCATATTTTCATATTGTCACATATGGTTCTCTGTAATATCCACACTGTGTAATAAATACTCCACGGGCATTATTGATTAGATCATTTTGTTGATAATTATAAAAGTATGATTTTACAGTTTGATTTATATCAGAAAAAGGCAAAAGGGGACTGTAGATGATGATATTTTAAAATAACCCATTTGTAAATTCATCTTTGTGTATTTCTTAACCAATTTACAAATTTTCATTTAATAAAAGTTTATTTATTACTGAAAAAATGTATAAAAATATGTAGAATTAAAACTGATAATACTTTTAGTATTTGAAATGCTAAGGTTTTTGAAAAAAATCAGTGGTGACCAGGTAAAGTAAGTGATATATATAAGAATGCACATCCTTGAAGATACTCTGTCATTGTAAAAGAGCTTGGCCACAGCACTTTATGCAGTTATATGTAGAGTCCAATAGAGTGATTTGGACATTTACAATAGATATCTTAAAAAAAAGCTCACTAAAGCAATATGTGTGAATTTTATTTTCTGTTCAGACTAATACATTTAAATCTAAAGAATACTGTGTCTCTGAAAATGGCTTTTTAAAACACTGATTTCATTTTAAAATGAAGGCTAGATTATTAAGCATTCATTAAAGCAAGCCTCTACCTCATCAGTTCTGAAGAAACCATGATGGCCTTGGACAGTTCCAGTTGGGGAACATTAACTTCACTTGGACTCCTTACCATCTAATGACAGCCAAGTCGTGAATAAAGCAACTCGCCTTGATAACTGAGCTGGCTTGTGAATGGTTTTCTAACTAATTATTTAATTACACCATGAAATTATATTATTTCGATCATGTGAATGAGTCAGAGAATTCTGTATGGACGTTTTTCAGCCTGATTTGAAGCAGAATATTTATGACTGTGAAATGACAGCGGCAGACAGATTTTGCTGACAAGAAAGAATAGCTGCATTTGTGAAAAATCACTGTATGAAGACCACAAGGCAATGAGAAAAAGTGGCAGATAGTGAAATGCCTTCTGAAAATGAGAACACAGCCACCAAACAGCAGTAAACCCTGTACAGCAATATAACATATGTGTGACAAGGTGACTGTCATTCTGACCACTTTCAGAAGCAGCAAGATAATGCAACTCTAAGGTATGTTATGTTTAACATTTTCTCTTATTGTTAAATGTATGCAGGTCTTCAAATTCAGCTGGAAACTGATGCTGGTAAAGTATCCAGGGACATTACATTTGTGACTTCTTGACAATTGACCAGAGTCCTTGTTAGAAACTGATCAGTTTTGATTGACCTTTAATATAATGACCAGATTTCATATTCTTTTTTATTTTAATAAGCAAATTAATGAATAGGTCTTGTCTTATTAGGTTAATACTCATGCATGGACCCTCAAGGAGACTTTCTAGAGTCATTGATTATTAAAAAATGCTGAAATATCAATAGAACTAGTCATCACTTTTAATACACTAGCTATCTAGACAGAGAAACATTTAGAGATGAGATGATTTCAATATACCAGGATATAAATTTGTAACTTTTTATTATCCTGTTAATTTGGAAATTTGGTCAAAAGATTACTTTTAAAATATTAATCAAATATTGTAGATTGGTCACTTTAAGTTTTTTTTATTTTAATGATTTTTGTTCATCATATTTATATCAGTACACTGTATTGAAACCATACTAAATATCTATGTTTCTGAATTTTATTCCCATCCACTACATGAATTTATCTTTGCTAAAAATTTCACTACCTTGATTGGTTCTACTACTGAAGCTATTAAAGAAAACAGTTTGTATTTATTTATTTCAATACATTGCATAAGAATCATGGTTCTTGTGCACATTTTAATTTTCTTTATTTTGCACACAAGGAATTCAATTGCTTTGGAATGTGACATGTCTGGGTACTCAAATGTGATTACTGGAAACAGAAATAATCATAGAAATTGTGACCCAAATCTCATGCTAATTTAAGTACTATCTGGGAATCAACTAATGTTCTATGTGAAAGAAATTAGTTTTTGGAAGACACTACAGTAAAAGTCCTCATTCCTCTCTTTCTTTTTCTTTTTTCCATTAAGTGGATGCAAATAATTATTTATTTCCAGTTCTAGAAAAAGTTTGCAACCAGGTAAGACTATAATTGATATATCAGATTTAATAAAAACTAATTTACTAACATTTACTACTGTAGCTAAACTATTCAGACTAAAGTTATTCTAGTTCTTTGGAATGTTTTGTTTGTAATTTCAGATATGTGTCTGACTCAAGCTACTTACATATAGCAGATACTTTTTTTAAAACAAAACTTACCAAAAAGTATTTGGTTGGTCAAATATGATTATACTATTCAATTCAATGAATTGAGATATTAGAAAATTGTCAATTTCTTCTAAACCTGAAAAAAGTTCAAAAAAAAAGTCAAACTTCAGATTTCAGTTTTATAAGTTTCTGTTAATTCAACTCAAATCTATAACTGAATTTATAATGGTAAAAATTCAAATAATCATGAGAATTTTATTTCATAACAGAAGATGAGCAGTTCATAATGCATTTAACACATTTGAAAGAATTTGAGAATTGTCTTCCATGTGTTTGTTTGGTAATCTAGAGAGTGATGAATTTCATATATAAGATATTCAATACTGCAATTTTGACCAAATCCTTAACATGTTTTTTGAGAATTATGAGGTACCAGGAACCATGCTAAATGATTTATCTTTTATGATAGTTTGTATCCAAACTTGTGTATGTTTATAGCAAATGCAGACTACACTATTCTTGTAGATATAATTAGAACACTGTTCTGCCAAAAAAAATGTTCACTCTTTTAACTCTCCCTGAAAATACTACACATTAATGCACTTGTTGGCAGTGAAAATCAGTAGAGTAACATAAAGTGATATTGCAGTAACTTAAATTTTTATATTTATTAACATTCATCTATACTCAAAACCTTATTTCCTTTGGATTTGGACAATTTCTTTTTATGAGATAAAAGAAAATGTGTCATAAAGTTAATTTCTACATCTAAATTGCAGGATTGTTGGTCCCTGAAAAATAAGATTCTTTTAATAGGAAATTTACCTATAGTAATAAAGCCTTAAAGCTTTCATTGAAACTCATTTTTGGAAAGTCAGCAATGAGAAAAAAGATTACAGTACAGCAGTAATAAAATATACTGCATAGGTTTAAGTAACATATAATGAATGCAATATGATATAGCTTACTTATTTTTCATGGATTAATATAATATGTCCCTTTATAGAAAGGGGAAACCAGAAGACATATCTAGGTTTTTGTTTTTTAACCCAGAATCATATGGGTTCCAAATTTTATGTAGATTTGTACTTGAGATCTTCAGGTTTTATGTTAATATGCAGCAGTCATTATGAACGAAAGTAAATTGTGATATCAGGCTAAAGGGTGAACCCCTCTGCCTCCAAATTACTGTTCTTATCCTATGAATACTGAAAGTTAAAATATGTAGAAAATAGACATATAAAAATATAACTGTGAAATCTCTTCTAAAAATGGAAATGGAGTCTGTGAGAATACAAATGGGGGAAAATACATTACATTGGGGTTTGTGGAAAGCATCATAAAAGATGTAGTATCTTCCAGTGCTTCCAAAATGAGTTCAGATTTTGAGAGGAGACAGCGGGAAACCTTGATGTGCAGGAGCAGCCAAGACATGGAGACCATAAATCCCCAGGACAGACCCAATAACAGGAAGCAGTTCTGTTTAATCTCAGTGTTAGTTCAGTTTAATCTTATTGTGGAATATTCTGGAAAATCAATTTTTTTTTTTCAAAAATGACAAGCCTGAAAGCAATATTGGGGAATTTCCATACAATCCTGAACAATTCAAAGTTTTTGAGCAGGGTTCTGACAAAAGTAAAATTTTCAAAAAAAAAAAAAAGTAAAATTTTCTTTTAGAAAAATAACTGTTGGAGAAGAAGGCAGATTGGCTCTAAAAGAAGACACACTGGAGAAAGGAGCACTGCTTGGGTAGGCATTTCAGTAACCCAAGTGTGAAAGAGAAAAAAGAGACAGTGGAAAAGGAAATGGGGAAACATTTAACAAAGATAGTGTATAGAAAGCATTGTCAGCTTTTGGCAACAGAATCCATTTACTAGAATTTACACTCAAAGAACATAAGAGTGCTTTTTTTGTCTCTCTTATCTCTAGCACTCAAATGAAAATCGGACAAGAAAGAGTAGGCAATCAGGAAATATTTTTTAGTTGATAGATATAAAGAGTGAAGGAGAAACACTAGTCAAAT
Organism: Bison bison bison; assembly: GCF_000754665.1. NCBI lineage: Eukaryota > Metazoa > Chordata > Mammalia > Artiodactyla > Bovidae > Bison > Bison bison. Next base: position 5,310,962 of record NW_011494919.1, on the reverse strand, counting down.
ATAAGTGAACATGGACAACAATTTTGACATAAGGGGGTGAGATATTTTGTAAACATTTTTATGATTACAAATTTTGATGTCAATCATATTCCTCTCATTACTTCTATTAGCTGATTAGTTTTTAAAACTGCCTTTGAATCTTTCTGGGTGTGTCTAACTCTACCAAAGATAGATAATGAACAGTGGTAAATATATTTATGTGTTATTTTTGTAACATTTACCTAATGAACTATGAACTGAAATATTTCATTATTGTGGCTTGCCAATTGGAACAGTGGATTTTAAAAATACAGCTTGGATATGCTTGTAGTTTTAACCATTGGTAAAGACACATAACTGATCTTACATGTGCTTTCCTAAAATGGAGAAAAGGAGAATGAAAATAAGTATTTTCCAAGGAATGGAAAAATACACTAAACGTGTTTAATATAAGGGCCACTTTGATAAACCACTCTTGTTTTCATGTATGCATGTACATTTCCTTATAAAAGGTGTATATTTTGTTTTCCTATTCACAGTGATAAACTTAATTACTTGAATCTTCCTGTCTACCAGTTGTATTAACAAGAGCAGGATTCTCATTTTTCATATGGGAGACATTGTTTCCGAATTTCTCTAAGGGTATCAAACATGTTAACACACAAACTTGAGTTAGCAAGATTCTTCCAGTGTTCTTTTGGGACTTAAGAATTTAATGATTTCATTCCACAGAATAGTTTAGGTAACATAATCCATGATTTTTTAGTAATATAATAGACTTAGTGCATCAAATTTTCAAAAACTAATTTCCTAGAGCATATTTTATAGTCAAAGTAGATGAGTTCTTACTTCAACTGTCCCTTTTCCTGAAAAGGAAATAGACATACAGCAGCATAATTCCTTGCTGGTGCTGGAGGTGAGATTTTTCTTGCAGGGTACTCTTTCCCATTTCTATTACCCCTGAAGCATCCCTTAATCTCTTGTGCAACTCATGTGGTACAAATAAAATGAGAGTATGATCAGGATTCAGCACCCAAAAATGAGGCTATCTCAGCAAAGACCTTAGGATTTCTTGTAGGAGGTATTGGTATAATAGCTGTGCTCTGGCCAGCTGGCCCCATTTTAACTCTTCACTTGGAGTAGATCCACATATGCAAATTTCCTTTCTAAGTGCATGTATGGATGTGCCCCTAGGCACTCATTCTGAGAGAGGAAGCAAAATTAAAAATGGAATATAAATTTTCCCAGGCTCCTGAGCCTTAAACAGAGGCAGGAAAGACAGCAAACTATGGGATGATTAGAAATATTTCATTACTGAATTTTTAAAACATCTAGCTAAAATCTGAAGCACAGCGTATGTGTTATCATAGTTTCTTGGGAAAGAAAATAATTAGGAGGTGAAAGGTTTTTAACTTTTAACTGAAGAAATCTGTGACTTGGTACATAGACTGAACAAGACATGGAAAGCCAGGAGGGATGTTTGTTTAACCAGACACCTCCAACTCAGGGTCATCAAGCCTGCCTTGTTCCTCAGCTGTCATTCAAATGTTCCATCATCTCTCTTCTTTTGCTTCTGGATGTCTTTTTATACTTTCTACTGGATTTCTACTTTCAGTCTATAAATGTGCTCACATCCCATTTACATGAATTTTTTATCTTTGGTAGCTCAGATGGTAACGAATCTGCCTGCCATGCAAGAGAGGGGGGTTTGATCCCTGGGTTGGGAAGATCCCCTGGAGGAGGGCATGGCAACCCACTCCAATATTCTTGCCTGGAGAATTCCGTGGACAGAGGAGTCTGGCAGGCTACAGTCCATCAGGTTGCAAAGGCTCAGACATGACTGAGCAAGTCACACTACACTGTGCAATGATTCCTCTAGTTATTGTGTCTCTTCTCTCTCTTCTAACTAACCTTTATTTTTAAACCATAATCTGCCATTCACTTCTTAGCTATTAGCAACCCATGTTGATTGCATATATGATTCTACAACTACCTTTTGCTGTGTCATATATATATTTTTTAACACAGAAAAGATGGTGTTTATCTAGTGGGCTTACTTGCTGCGTTTGACTCAGTTAATTGCTCGCGTATTTCGTGATCATGTGAGGTTAGTTTCCCACTCTCTATGATCTATATTACATCTGTGATCATTTCTTCTATCTTCATATAGAAGATAATGTGTCTTTCTCCTCTTAATACTGGTGTTCCCCAGATGTCTCTATTTATTTTCCTAATCCTTCTTTTGTCTCTAGTTCTAAAGTTTTGAGTCATCTAGGGAACTTATTAAAAACATGAAATGCTTTGGAGACCCCTCTTCCCCCTTCTCTGTCATTCTGGTTCATGGGATTTGCAGCTCCAGCCATGTGAAAGAGAACCCTCCGTACCAGCTCTAGTATGCTAGACCACTACTGCTGGAATTGTACAAGGAGTCAGGCAAAGTACTTAGAGTAGTCAATACTTTAGGGTACTGATCATTGCATTTACCCTTCTCTTTCCTCACATGCTGCTATTTTGTCTGTTGAATAGTTTTCAAATCATTCTCTTTTATCTGGATAATAAATACTGTTCAAATTTAAGCCATCAATTTTTTTTTGAATTTGTGGTAAAATATACATAACCTGGGGGCTTCCCAGATGTCTCAGTGGGTAAAGAATCTACCTGCAATGCAGGAGACACAGGAGACCCCAGTCAATCCCCAGGTTGGGAAGAGCCCCTGGGCATGGCAACCCACTCCAGTATTCTTGCCTGGAGAATCCCATGGACTGAGCAGCCCCAAGGGCTACACTCCATAGGGATGAAAAGAGTTGGAAATGACTTAAGGGATATATAACATAAAATTTACCATTTAACCTCTTTTAAGTATATATTTCGGTGAAATTAAGTACAGTCACATTGTTATGAAACCATCACCACCATCCACCTCTAGAATATCTTTTATCTTCCCATATGTAAACTCTCTATGCTTTAAACTATAGTTGAACTATAAATATAGGTAAGCTAAACTATACTAGAGTTAAACTTTAACTCTCTAGTTCCCCTTTCTCACAGTCCCTGAAAATCACTGTTCTACTTTCTATCTCTGACTACTCTAAGTACCTCATCAAAGGGGAATCAAATGCTATTTTGACCTTTTCTGAGTGGTTTGCTTCACTTAGCATAAAGTCTTCAAAGTTCATCCAGGCTATAACATGTTTCAGGATTTCCCCCTATTTAAGGATAAATAACATTCCACTATGGGCTTCCCTGGTAGCTCAGCAGTAAAAACTTAGGCTACCAAGGCATGAAACAGGGGTTCAACCCCTGGGTCAGGAAGATCCCCTGGAGGAGGGGCTGGCAACCCATGCCAGTATGCTTGCCTGGAGACTTCCATGGACAAAGGAGCCTGGTGGGCTACAGTCCATGGGGTCATATAGAGTCAGACATGACTGAGGGACTAAACAACAGAAACAACAAGCATTCCATTATAGATAGTCATAGATATTGTTAGATCATATTTTTTATCCATTTATCTATCAATGGTCACTTGGTTTGCTTTCAGCTTTTCACCAACGTGAAAAATGTGCTTCTATGAACATCAGTATGATGTTCTATGAACAAATAGGAAAAGGAGTACGTCAAGGCTCTATATTGTCACCCTGCTTATTTAACTTATTGCAGAGTACCTCATGAGAAATGCTGGGCTGGATGAAACACAAACTGGAATCAAGATTGCCAGGAAAAATATCAATAACCTCAGATATGCAGATGACACCACTCTTATGGCAGAAAGTGAAGAGGAACTAAAGAGCCTCTTGATGAAAGTGAAAGAGGAAAGTGAATAAGTTGGCTTAAAGCTCAACATTCAGAAAACTAAGATCATGGCCTCTGGTCCCATCACTTCATCGGAAATAGATGGGGAAACAGTGGAAACTGTATCAGACTTTATTTTTCTGGGCTCCAAAATCACTGCAGATGGTGATTGCAGCCATGAAATTAAAAGACGCTTACTCCTTGGAAGGAAAGTTATGACCAACCTGCTGCTGCTAAGTCACTTCAGTTGTGTCTGACTCTGTGAGACCCCATAGATGGCATCCCACCAGGCTCCTCTTTCCCTGGGATTCTCCAGGCAAGAATACTGGAGTGGGTTGCCATTTCCTTCTCCAATGCATGAAAGTGAAAAGTAAAAGTGAAGTCACTCAGTTGTGTCTGACTCTTAGGGAACCCATGGACTGCAGGCTACCAAGCTCCTCCATCCATGGGATTTTCCAGGCAAGAGTACTGGAGTGGGTTGCCATTGCCTTCTCTAACCTAGACAGCATATTAAAAAGCAGAGACATTACTTTGCCAACAAAGGTCCCTCTAGTCAAGGCTAAGGTTTTGCCAGTGGTCATGTATGGATGTGAGAGTTTGACTGTGAAGAAAGCTGAGTGCCGAAGAATTGATGCTTTTAACTGTGGTGTTGGAGAAGACTCTTGAGAGTCCCTTGGACTGCAAGGAGGTCCAACTAGTCCATCCTAAAGGAGATCAGTCCTGGGTGTTCACTGGAAGGACTGATGGTAAAGCTGAAACTCTAATACCTTGGCCACCTCATGCAAAGAGTTGACTCATTGGAAAAGACCCTGAAGCTGGGAGGGATTGGGGGCAGGAGGAGAAGGGGATGACAGAGGATGAGATGGCTGGATGGCATCACTGACTCAATGGACGTGAGTCTGAATGAACTCCTGGAGTTGGTGATGGACAGGGAGGCCTGGCGTGCTGCAATTCATGAGGTCACAAAGAGTTGGACATGACTGAGCGACTGAACAGAACTGAACTGAACTGATGAACATCAGTGTACACATATATGCTTCAGTCCCTGCATTCAATTATTTTAGGGACTTAGAGATGGGATTGCTGGAATATAAGCTAATTCAGGTTGTAACTTTTTAAGAAAAGGCCATACTGTTTTACATATCAGTTACACTATTTTACATTCCCACCAACGATGCCCAAGAGTTCTAATTTCCTTACATTTCAGCAACATTTTTTCCTGTTTTTTGCTTTTGGTAGTAGTAGAAATGTTTTTTCTTTTCTTTCTCTCTTGGTGTCTATGTTATTATTATTATTATTATTTTTGTAGCAGTCTTAATGGGTATGAAATAGTATATCATTGTAATTTTGACTTGTGATTACTGCTGTTGAACATGTTTTAATATGCTCATTGGTTATATTTATATTTTCTTTGCAGAAATGACTATTAACATTCTTTGCCAATTTTTAATTTTTTTTATTGTTGAGTTGTGTAAGTTCTTTATGCATTCTAGATACTACTCTCTTACTAGTTATATGCTTTGCAAATATTTTCTCACGTTCCATGAGTTTTCTTTTAACCCTGTTGATACTGTCCTGTGAGGAACCAAAATTTTAAACTTCAATATAGTTCAATTTACCTATTTTTTTCTTTTTTGCCTGTGCTTTCAGTGCCATAGCCAAGAAATAATCACTACATTGAATGTCATGAAGATTTCCTCCTAGGTTCTCTTCTAAGAGTTTTATAGTTTTAGCTCTTACTTTTAAGTCTGTTATCTATTTTAAGTAATTTTTTTGTATATAGCATAAGATAAGGTCCAACTTCAGTTGCTTTTTGACATTTTGATATAAACATGTATAACATAGAATAATGTGTGTGTGCTAAGTTGCTTCAGTTCTGTCTGACTCTTTGGGACCCTATGGACTGTAGCCCACCAGGCTCCTCTGTCCATGGAATTCTCTTGGCAAGAATACTGGAGTGGGTTGTCATGCCCTCCTCTAGGGGATCTTCCCAACCCAGGGATCAAACCCATGTCTCTGATGCCTCCAGAATTGACATCTGGGTTCTTTACCACTAATGCTAACTGAGAAACCCAATATAGTATAATGCATGTATTACATACACTAAATATAGTATAGTATACATTGTCTACTTCCATTCTTTCATCCACATTTTTATCAGAGTAATTTTTAAAAATTTTATATCTACTCATGCTATTCCCATGATTAAAAATTCTCTGATAGACTCTTCCTATATGAAGAAGGCTAACGTATTTAAGATAATAAATAAGATGTTCACTTCTAAGACCTTGTCTCGTTCACCCATATATACTCACACTCCATTAATAAATGATATTTGTCTATTATCTGTATTTGGTAACACTGCCCCTTTCCCCAGAATACCATCTCTGTCATCTTCCGGTTCATACTTTAGGCAGAAAGTCCTTCCTTATAACTTACCACTCTGTAAGCTCTATAAGTAAGACAGGGTCCACTTCATGTGCACCATTAAACCAGATACCTATTTCTTACAATGATCTCATAAGTTATTATGTATTAATAATGATTGTCTGTCACTTTTGCACTGCTACACCATGAGCTTCCCTTGGGAAAAGACTATGTTTTGCTTATCTTTATACTGCTAGTAAAGTAATGCTCAAAATTCTCCAAGCCAGGCTTCAACAATACGTGAACCGTGAACTTCCAGATGTTCAAGCTGGTTTTAGAAAAGGCAGAGGAACCAGAGATCAAATTGCCAACATCTGCTGGATCATGGAAAAAGCAAGAGAGTTCCAGAAAAACATCTATTTTTGCTTTATTGACTATGCCAAAGCCTTTGACTGTGTGGATCACAATAAACTGTGGAAAATTCTAAAGGAGATGGGAATACCAGACCACCTGACCTGCCTCTTGAGAAACCTTTATGCAGGTCAGGAAGCAACAGTTAGAATTGGACATGGAACAACAGACTGGTTCCAAATAGGAAAAGGAGTACGTCAAGGCTGTATATTGTCACCTTGCTTATTTAACTTCTACGCAGAGTACATCATGAGAAACGCTGGGCTGGAAGAAGCACAAGCTGGAATCAAGATTGCCAGGGGAAATATCAATTAACTCAGATATGCAGATGACACCACCCTTATGGCAGAAAGTGAAGAGGAACTAAAAAGCCTCTTGATGAAAGTAAAAGTGGAGAGTGAATAAGTTGGCTTAAAGCTCAACATTCAGAAAACGAAGATCATGGCCTCTGGTCCCATCACTTCATGTGAAATAGATGGGAAAACAGTGGAAACAGTGTCAGACTTTATTTTTCTGGGGTCCAAAATCAGTGTAGATGGTGACTGCAGCCATGAAATTAAAAGATGCTTACTCCTTGGAAGAAAAATTATGACCAACCTAGATAGCATATTGAAAAGCAGAGACATTGCTTTGCCAACAAAGGTCCATCTAGTCAAGGCTATGGTTTTTCTTGTGGTCATGTATGGATGTAAGATTTGGACTGTGAAGGAGGCTGAGTGCTGAAGAATTGATGCTTTTGAACTGTGGTGTTGGAGAAGACTCTTGAGAGTCCCTTGGACTGCAAGGAGATCCAACCAGTCCATTCTGAAGGAGATCAGCCCTGGGTGTTCTTTGGAAGGAATGACGCTAAAGCTGAAGCTCTAATACTTTGGCCATCTCATGTGAAGAGTTGACTCATTGGAAAAGACTCTGATGCTGGGAGGGATTGCGGGTAAGAGGAAAAGGGGACAACAGAGGATGAGATGGCTGGATGGCATCACTGACTTGATGGACATGAGTCTGAGTGAACTCCAGGAGTTGGTGATGGACAGGGAGGCCTGGCATGCTGCCATTAATGAGGTCGCAAAGAGTCAGACACGACTGAGTGACTGAACTGACTGATACCCCCTATACCTTAGCATGTTAGGCTTAATATTAAATATATGGCTGATTAAAGTGGAATCTTGAGGAGTATGTCATTTTTGAGATGAGCTGGGGTGAAAGGGGTTAGAAAGGAGGATAATGGAGGAACAACTGGCAAGGCTGGAATTTCTTAGGAAGGGAAGAGGTTCAGACTGAAGAGCATTTAAGAGCCAGCTCAGTGTCTGTGAATCTGGATAAAGGAAGGAATCTGGATAAAGGCAAGAAAATGGATATATATTTGGGGTCAAGGAAGCTTTGAAAAGGGTCATCTGACTTTGGACATCATGTCAGGAATATCTAGGAAAATAAAGTATTCCTTTCTGGGCTAAATGCCAAGCAAGAATATCATTTTAAAAGAGGTATGACAACTTCCTTATTAGGAAACAAAAATCACTCTCAGCAGCAGTTGGTCAGCAGCAGCCATAGATGCATTACCTGTAAGAGAATGTGATTATGATTATAGGAAAAAAATCAATCCTAACTCAGCCTTGAGAGAACCTAGAACAAAGGACAGACTGACACTTGAGCACTTACCACCCATTTGGGTTTGAGCCAGTGTGTGAGCCTATTCCCTAAGATAATGCAATAGTAGGATTGAAATCATAAAAGAAAAATATACTGTGAGTGAGAAAGTATTTTTTTCATGTGATATAATCCAGTACTTATCTCAAGCTATAATTATGTTGGATAAATACCCTATACCAAGTATTTTTCTCATAAACTAAGCACAATGCCTCAGTTCAGATTACATTTTTTCTCATTTATTGAAATAGAAGATATTTTGTGTTGCTTTGTTTATACTGAGGACTGAAGTAATTATCTACCTAATTTCAGATTTTTTATAGTATGCTCACATTAGTTTTAATTTGTGACTATGAATTTTTACATGATTATATTTAAGACTATCATCTCCTTCTATATCATTGTTAGCTGATAAAAAGTATATTCTTTTATATTCGGGTCAAGGACTGTATAGAACTTACAACTTATCATTATACTTAAAATCTGATTCCAAAATGAAGTAAGCACTGAAAAATAGAAAAATCATGCCATTGCCTTCACTGTAAATTTGATTGTAATAATAAAATCAAATAACAATATTATTGGATTTTAGGTCAAGAATCAAATTTCCTTCATTTATCAAATCCTATAAAAACTTCAAAAAATGCCATTCTTCCTTAGACTACCTCCTTTATGCTTGAAATATTTCCAAAAAATCATGCTAGTGTATCATTAGTCTAAAAACATAGAACTGTGGCATTGATATTATCAACATGTTAATAATAATAATATTCACAATAGCATGAGCCTATCTGCAAGTTCTTTAATTTTTTTAGTGATTTCAAGCTACAGCATTCACTTAATAGCAAGTATTTATTTTAGTTGTAAAATCGAGATGTCATGTTTTAAGGATTGCTTATGCATTCATGCCTATATCCCTGTCTTCAAAGAACATTATTTGGTTCATACAATGCATTAAGCAGTTTATTAGAAATTGGGGAAAACAGCCTTCCCAGGTGGTTCTAGTGGTAAAGAACCCGCCTGCCAATGCAGGAGACATAAGATATGTGGGTTCTATCCCCAGATCCCAGGGTCAGGAAGATCCCCTGGAGGAGGAAATGGCAAACCCCTCCAGTATTCTTGCCTGGAGAATCCCATGGACAGAGGATCCTGGTAGACTACATGGAAAATGGCAATTTGAGAGCCTAGAAAGCTTGTCTAATAATTCTATGATAGATATAAGCAAAACTTTTTTTTTTCTTTTTGGCTGATGATATGGGAAGACTCGGAGAAGGCAATGGCACCCCACTCCAGTACTCTTGCCTGGAAAGTCCCATGGACAGAGGAGCCCTGTAGGCTGCAGTGCATGGGGTCGCTGAGGGTCAGACACGACTAAGCGACTTCACTTTCACTTTTCACTTTCATGCATTGGAGAAGGAAATGGCAACCCACTCCAGTGTTCTTTCCTGGAGAATCCCAGGGAGGGCTCCGTCTATGGGGTCGCACAGAGTTGGACACGACTGAAGCAACTTAGCAGTAGCAGCAGCAGCCCCATGGGAAAACTAATCTACTGATGGTAGGAAAAGGATAGAAGAACACAAAAGGAACTTTGTATAGCTATCTTCTGAGCTACATCTTCAATTAATAGTAATTATTAGTAGTTTGGGAATTTTGTAAGAATTGTGTGCTTTATATGACCTTAATATTTCTTTCTCTCTCTTTCTTTCTTTTTAAATCTTGGAGACATCAATGATACTCTTTTGGCCTCTTTATTTCCACACTGAAAAACCAGATAATTGTGTAAGTATCTTATCATTGGGTACTCCATTGACCAAGTTGTTTTAATTTAATTTCTTTAAAATTCCCTTCAATGATCCTTATTTTTAGTTTGTCTAGAAATACATTGTTAAAACAGTTCAAATTTTAAGGTTTTAATGGAAGACATAGATGTCACCATCATGAATGGTGAAAGGATGGAATCTCTTATGAGCTGTCTGACCTCTATGGGTAAATGGTTTTGGAAGACCTGGCTCACATGTGATTAAAATTTCATGTATATATCCGTACTCACCTGTCAATTTCTATGCATGGCTGTTTAACATAAATTCCACATCATTCTTCCCATATGATATTCTGAAATTTAATAATGCAAATAATGTAATTATTTATTTTTGTAGTATATATTTTTAGAGTATTTTCTATGTATCAATGTAGAATGTTGAATGAAGCTATTGAAAACTGACATACATTATATGACAAGATACTTTAATCTAGTTTTACTTGCAGATGACAGAGTGGAATAAGAGTTTCATAATAATATAAGCAAAATTAAGCAAATTCATTATACAGTCTTTCATATCCTACAGGTAAGTGACCTAATGGGCATTGAGCATTTCTGATATGCCAAAACCAAATGCTTTGCAAAATTATTTCGTTTTATCCTTGCAAAAATACCTGTAAAATTATCTATTACCCTTATTTTGCAAAAGAGGAAACTGAGACATAGGAAAGTTAAACAACCAGATAATCAAGGTTATAATGCAAACTAAATTTTTTGGCTATAAACCCCATAATTATTCTACTATAGCATATAACACCTAATTAATAAGCTGACTTTTCTAATTAATGTGAAATTAGTGAACTATTCATAAATAAGAAATATTTAGATTTAAATAGATCAGGAATAACTCTGAAACTATAGTAAATATCATAGGCTCTCACTTTTGTTCTGGGAAACCCTATTGTAACTTAGATTATCTTGTGACATAATGCACACTCTATAAATAAGTACAATATTAATTGTAATTGGAAGATATTTTTATAGAATCCTAGGCAACTATATTTTATGACAGTGATATCTCATATTCCCTATAGTTTAAGTAGCATTGACTATGATAAATTGAATGAGGTTCCCTCCAACCACACCAAAGACCCTACATCCCTGGAGCTAGAACCTTGCAGATGAATTCCTAATGGAGATTCCAGGAGACTCCATTTCTTGCCTCTTTCACTTTCCAGAGATTGACCAATTCCTTGGTACACCAGAGCACTCCAACCTCTGCCTCCCTCCTAACATTGGCCCTACCATCAGCTTGATTTTCGCCCATCAATACTCCTTTCAGTTTAGCAGAACTTATTTTGCAGAACTTATTTTGATAAGAGAATAAATATTTTGTTTATGGCAGCTATAGGAAATGAAAACTTATTGGGAATAGTTTCCATTTTTTTATACTAATTATTGGATAATCTTAAGAAGTTAACTTGAAGTCAAATTATTTTGTTATAATTCGTAGTAGACAAAAGGTTGAGAACTAAATGAAAATGTATGAAATAGCTGACATGTTTTATATTTAATTGATACTATTGTCAAAGACTAATTATGCTGCTGTAAGTACCAATCCCAAGTTTGGAAGTAAGTAACTTATATGAAACTACTCATTGATATGGTTATCCAGTGCACTGAAGATTTAATTGAGATATTTAACTATGTGTATTCATTAGAAAAGATCAAAAAAGAATCCTGGTAACTACAGAATAAATATTTAAAATTTTCTGGGAAAACTTAAGCAATATGTAAAATAATTGAGAAGAAACATTAAAATTGTTAGAAATTCCACATGGGTTTATAAGAATAAATTATTTTTAATATAATAGAATTCTTTGGAAAAATAAATTTTCATGTATACATTTGGTGTCTATGATAATATTCTTATAATTCAAAATTCTTTTTTGCAATGTTTCTAAAAGCTATTTCACTAAGATAAATCATTTTATAAGGGAGTACAAATTCTGAGAAGTGAAGTTGCTTAGTCATGTGCAACTCTTCGTGATCCCATGGACTGTAGCCTAGTACACTCTTCCGTACTAGAATGGGTTGCAATTTCCTTCTCCAGAGGATCTCCCTGACCTGGGGATTGAACCCAGGTCTCCTGCATTGCAGGCAGATGCTTTACCCTCTGGGCCACCAGGGAAGCCATTTATATTGTTTTCTAGGTGGAAAACCTACAATAAAGAAGGAAATATAAAACTTGCTAGGAAGATGGAGTAGCCAGATTTACATAGAGTTGGTGAGGAGATCACTTACACAGCATCTATAAGGAGATGTACACTGGGATTTTCAGATTTGAAGAAAAATCCTTAATAGTGAAACATAAAATCAATTGGTCAAAAAATAAACAGAGAGGATTACTCTGCTACCAGGCAATACATAAATTGTCAGAAATATTATAAACTTAAAACTCTTTGCTATAACTGAGTTATTAATAAAACCAACTTGAGAAACATCAAGCAGTGTCTGACATATAAAACCCATTGATAAGTGGAAAGGAATCAAGAACTTTTTTTAATCAAGAGTAGACTGGGCCTTCCCTGGTGTTACAGTGGATAAGGATCTGCCTGCCAATGCAGGGAAAACAGGTTCAATCCCTAGTTTAGGAAAATTCTATATGCTTGGAGCAATTAAACCCACAAGCCACAACTAATGAGCCCTGTGCTACAACTACTGAAGTCTGTGCACCCTAGAGTCTGCACACAGCAATGACAGCCTACGTGCTGCAGCGACTGAGGCTTTTGCACCAAGAAAAGCCACCACAATGAGAAACTTGTGTCCTGCAACAAAGAGTAGCCTCTGCTCACTGCAACTAGAGAAAGCCCACGCAAAGCAATGAAGACACAGTGCAACCAAAAATAAAATTAAATAATTATTTTTTTTAAAGTGTAGAATGGTTAAATGTACCAAAGAGATGCACTAAAACTAAACCAAAGTTATCAAATCTGCAAATAGTGATTATTGCATATACATGTACAGATTAGGCCAGAAAAGTAGAGGCCCAAGTGTTTATTATGATGAATATGTATTTTTCTACTTATAATTAATACCCCGTTAACTTCTAATTTAATTTTCTGTGATTTGTAGTTATATTTCTACATTGCATCATAACTGACTTTCAGATGTATATGTATGATAAATTCAAAAGATTAATACAAAGAGCTGTTTCTTGAAAAGATTACATGATAAAATACTTCATCAATTCTCTTAAAAATTTAGGCAATTAACTCAAACTGAAAGAGTGAAAAAAAAAAGGGAAGAAAATTAGAAAAGGTTGTGCCAAAGGAGCTTCCTGAAAAGCCTCTCAATCATCTTCAATTTCCCTGTGGGATTGTATTAAAAAATATGATCTCCAAAACCAAGAAGGGTGATTCTTATTAGGTAAAAGTTTTGCTAGTAATTTTATAATCCATTCAACACCTTCTCCAAACAACTGTCAGAAATTGACTAATATTATTATGGACTACAATAGCAACAATTTAGAACTTCAGTTCAGTCACCCAGTTGTGTCCAACTCTTTGCAACCCCATGGACTGAAGAACTGTCATAAGTTACAGTGCACCATAAAATCACATTTAGCAGTAGTGCATTTTTGAACTTTTATTTTTAAAGTATATTTATAACATGACAAAATATATTTAGGCAATTTCTAAAAACAATGAGAAACATCAGAGTGAAGAATTTGTTTACTCTTCTAGGAGGAAAACTAGTGACTTAAACATTTGAAATTTATACGTATGGGCTTCTGAGGTGGCGCTAGTGGTAAAGAATCCACCTGCCAATGCAGGAAATGCAAGAGACTCAGGTTTGATCCCTGATTTGGGAAGCTACCCTGGAGTAGGAAATAGCACCCCACTCCAGTATTCTTGCCTGGAAAATTCCATGGGCTGAGGAGCCTGGCAGGCTATAGTCCATGGGGCCACAAATAGTTGGATGTGACCGAGCATACATTTATAGTGAAGCTCGCTCAGTCGTGTTTGACTTTTTGCTACTCCATGGACTGTAGCCTACCATGCTCCTCCGTCCGTGGGATTCTCCAGGCAAGAATACTGGAGTGGGTTGCCGTTTCCTTCTCCAGGAGATCTTCCCAACCCAGGGATCGAACCCAGGTCTCCCACATTGCAGGCAGACGCTTTACCATCTGAGCCACCAGGGAAGCTCTTATAAATAAGATATAATTGTCTATATTTTCCAAAAGTTAGAAATCTAAGAATGATTAAAACATATTCATTCAACAAGCATGTATATTTAACCTATAATATATTAAATACTCTGCTTCATTTAGGAATTAATATACAACTAAACACATAGTTTCTAGTCCTAGGATTTCAATCTCAGTTCAGTTCAGTCATTCAGTCATGTCACTCTTTACAACCCCATGGACTGCAGCACACCGAGCTTCCCTGTCCATCACCAACTCCTGGAGCCTGCTCAAACTCATGTCCATCAAGTCAGTGATGCCATCCAACCATCTCATCCTCTGTCGTCCCCTTTTCCTCCTGCCTTCAATCATTCCCAGCATCAGGGGCTTTTCCGGTGAGTCAGTTTTTGTGTCAGGTGGCCAGAGTATTGGAGTTTCAGCTTCAGCATCAGTCCTTCCAATGAATATTCAGGACTGATTTCCTCTAGGATGGACTGGTTGGATCTCCTTGCAGTCCAAGGGACTCTCAAGAGCCTTCTCCAGCACCACAGTTCAAAAAAATCAATTCTTCGGCATTCAGCTTTCTTGTAGTTCAGCTGTCACATCTATACATGACTACTGGAAAAAACCATAGCTTTGACTAGATGGATCTTTGTTGGCAAAGTAATGTCTCTGCTTTTTAACATGCTGTCTAGGTTGGTTAGTTTCTTCTAAGGTGCAAACAGACTAGTGGGACTTGATTACAGAACTTCCACAGGGAAGTCTGAGTCAGACTTGCCTATAATTGTCCAGGAGTCTCTGGTGGAGGCAGGGGCTGACAGTTTGACCTCAGGCCAAACAAGAGGGAGGGAACATAGCCCCGCCCATCAACATAAAATTGGATTAAAGATTTACTGATCCCCACCCATCAGAAGGAGATCTTTTCCCCACAGTGAGTCTCTCCCTTGAGGAAGCTTCCATAAGCCTCTTATCCTTCTCCATCAGAGGGCAGACAGAATGAAAACCACAATCACAGAAAACTAACCAAACTAATCACAAGGACCACAGCCTTGTCTAACTCAATGAAGCTATGAGCCATGCCGTGTAGGACCACCCAAGACAGACGGGTCATGATGGAGAATTCTGACAAAATATGGTCCACTGGAGAAGGAAATTGCAAACCAGTTCAGTATTCTTGCCTTGAGAACCCCATGAGCAGTATGAAAAGGCAAAAAGGATTCCAATCTAGTGGGGATCTTAAAATGAGTGTGAGTCTAGTGAATCTATTAATCTATCAACACAACTTATAATAATTATTGTGTTGCTATCTGTATTTCTTGTTTTTATGTTGAATGACATTGTGTCTTTATCAAAGTGCACACAAGTAAATTTTAAAACATTTGAATCATTTTTGAACATAAATACTAATTTGGTTAATAATTACTGAGTGTTTTCCAAGTGCCAGAAACTATACTAAGCATTTAAATTCACTGTACAGTTGTGAGTATTAAATAAGCAACACTCCAATAACAAAAGGAGCTATTATTATCCTCATTTACCATTAAACATCTTGGAGACAGTAAATAATTTTTCAAGTTCACAAAGAAATTAATTGGCAAAGTCAATGCTGAAACTCACACCTGCCTGCCCCAAATGTTCAACTTTTATATACATTATATTGATATCAAATTTTATTTTATATTTTTATCATCCTGCCTATGCAAATGCTTATGTTAAGATGTGCCTTTCTGCAGATTAAAAGGCAATTTTACATTGGTGAAGGCAATAGAATCAATGAACTGTCAATAAGGATTTTGTCCAAAATCCCCAACTGTGTATAAATTTATACTGTTCTTTCCTGTGTCATCAGTTAACATTCTCTTTGTGGTCAAGGGTATAAGTTGGAAGCTTATATTAATTGAGTTTAATTATTCTGTCTATGGCTATTAAACAGTGGTAAGTTAACTATGCTAGAGATAAAACTCAAGACTTTAATTATATTAAGATCATGCTTTAGTCTATAATACTTTTTAGTATAAACACATATAATTAAGAGATAGTTTCTTCCAAAGCTAGCCTAATCTGATTCTACTTGAATTAATCATAAAATGTATATACTTAACATACTGAAAATGTTATCTGACCACAAATCAAGGATAAAGTGTATGGGGTACACACATACAGAGGATCACTATATTCATGTATCATCATTTTTTCATATCAACCTGTACTCCTTGCTAATATTTTTTTAAATGTTAGAAATATAAATTTTGAGAATTTGCATAATTCTTATGTCAAATATCCATATCAAGGAAAGTTTGGTATATTTTCAAAACTCTTAAAAGCTGAACTTGTTTAAATAAGCATACTTTATTCAAGACACTAAAGTTGCCTAAAAATATTAAAAAAAAGTCAGATATTTTTAGTGAGTTAAATATTCATGATTTTAAAATTAAATGTTCAGCTTAATTGCTTTATACTCTAAAGGGATTTTAATAACCTGTACATCACTTAGTATGTTTTCACATTGTGTAAGACAGTCATAAAGACAGAAATGTGACTATATCTTGGTCCCATGTATCCAAATAATTCAAAATCCTGCTAGAAAGCATTTGTGCCACTAAACCATCAGTGAATTATAAAAGAAAACGTTAAAGTGTCCTTCATCTGTTAGAGAACCACCATACTGATTGTTTCCAAGCCTTTAGATTTCATCTAGAATGTTTGATTTGCAGCACTCTGAAATAAACAAGTCTTATAATTTACTACCTGCTCCATTAGACAATATTTGTGATTTTTTTCTTTAAAACTTCATTGTTCTTTTTTAAAATTTTTAATAGCTCCAATATGCTTTTTTCCTTCTTACCCAGGTTTTTGAGTCTCTAGAATTTACATGAAGTATTTATATATTCTGTCATGGCTTGTCTGTCTCTTCCCACACCTGTCACTTGTCTGATTAGATGAACAGATGACTTTGTCTTCTCGATTACCTTCTAGAATAACATCAGTTTCTCCTAGAATAACCTGGTGGGTTTGCATCAACCTGAACCGTGTTCTCTTCTGCACTTAGCTGCTTTTCCCCAATTTTCTCTTTTACCACCTATTTTCATTTTTGTGTTCTCTGTATGGAGTCTATTCTTTATATGAAGACTTTACTTACTCCCTGAAATTTGACTCAGGTCTTAATAATTTAAAACTCTTCTTCTTTTCTTCTAAAATTGAAACTTTGAAACTAACAGAAAGAAGTAAGATTCTCTTTAAAAACAATACTCTATCTTTAGTTCATATGAGAAAAGGAAAGAGAGAAAGGAAAATTCAGGACAGAGAAAGTTCTTCTATGATTTTATAAAAGAACAAAGATCTTAATTATATATATATGAATGTAATATATTCGTTTGTTATGGCTTATACTTCCTGAAAAAGAGTATAATTTAAAATACCAAAATATAAGTAATATATTATCTGCTCTAATTAGAAGCAAAATTATATATATATTAATATACTTTTCTTCTTCAAATATTCTTTTCCCATTTGTCTCTTCTAATAATTGTTTTTTCAGTTTATAATATCTTTTCTCTTTCTTGACGTTTAAAAATTTTATCATAAACTATGTTTAATTTAAAAAAAAAACTATCTTTTCTAAGTCATTAACATATATAAGTTAAATAAAAGACTTCAAACAAAATCACAGGAGCAGACCAACCAGAATTTAGAATTGATTGTTTTTCTCTGTAACCACTTCATATTTAATTTTGCTGCCATCATCACAAGTGACGATTTATGAATTATTATAAAAAAGGTTTGGAAATAATATTCTTAGAATGGTTGTCATGATCAAAATACAAACATAAATATATATACACACACATTAGTAAAACAAAAATCATTTCAAAACTAGGAACTCACTTTCTCATTATTTTATCATTTTTATTGGATTAAATTATCAAAATGATATAAATCTGCATTTAAATGTCATTAATTTTACAGGTAATATGAGACTGCTGCTGCCAAGTCGCTTCAGTCATGTCCAACTCTGTGTGACCCCATGGACTGCAGCCCACCAGGCTCCCCTGTCCCTGGGATTCTCCAGGCAAGAACACTGGAGTGGGTTGCCATTTCCTTCTCCAATGCATGAAAGTGAAAAGTGAAAGTGAAGTCGCTTAGTCGTGTTGGACTCTTAGCGACCTCATGGACTGAAGTCTGCCAAGCTCCTCCATCCATGGGATTTTCCAGGCAAAAGTGTACTGGAGTGGGGTGTCATTGCCTTCTCCAATATGAGACTACAAAAATAATTTTCATGTGATTAAAATTTATCTTGTGAATAATTTCCATAAATATAGCCATTATACCATAATTCTAATTTTATTGTTTATTGTATTCCTATATGAAAGAAATCAATATTTGGTGAGACATAGAAAAATATTTTTTAAAAAACTATATGATATTCCTATTTATGTCAAGAACATTCTGAAGCATTTAACTAAACTATCAATACTAGCCACGGTCTGTAATTAGGCAAGTGTGGTTTGCCCTTTGAATTGCTCACAATCTACTGGAGAAATATTTTTATATTAATTCTGCAATAGCATGACTCTTCCCTCAGCTTCTATGACATACATCACCTGATTCTATATAAGCTAAATGCTTTTTGCCATAAGGTCAATTGCCAAAGGGATTGGCTATGATTTATTTCTTCTTGTCAAGAAAAGAAGAAATAGGATACAAATAAGAAAAGAAAGGAAAAGGAAAAATGATAGGTTTCAGTCATATAAGAACACTCCCACTTCATACTATAACCATTGGTATAGGAACAGATGGTTAAAGGGTATATTGAAAATCTATGGGGGTTAGTGATACATAACACTGAGTCTTTATGAGCTAAATGTTTTTGGCATCAAGGTCAATTGTTTCTCTTGTTTCCCTATTTTAAAGTGTTGCTATTTCATCCTAAAAAGATGGATATTCACATCAGGAGCTCAGCTCATCTGTGAGAAAGGAGAGAGCTACCAGGTGTTGGAGTAGCCAATTAAAGCAACAAGTCAAAAATGAAAGATAATCTTTAATCACTACTGCCAAGGTACAAACAAGAATCTGAAAACAAAGGGAGTGTTAATTTCCCTAGTTCCACTTTACTCCATGGAACGGTATGTAGGTTGAGGGTCAGTGGATCATTCCACTGTTGAGGGAGCCCCAAACGAAAGGCTTCAGCAGGTTTCTGGACCCCAAGGCAAGGGTAGTGAGGAGGTCAGGAGGAAAGGCTCAGTTCAGTTCAGTCACTCAGTCGTGTCTGACTCTGCAACCCCATGAATTGCAGCACACCAGGCCTCCCTGTCCATCACCAACTCTCGGAGTTCACTCAAACTCACGTCCATCGAGTCGGTGATGCCATCCAGCCATCTCACCCTCTGTCATCCCCTTCTCCTCCTGCTCCCAATCCCTCCTAGCATCAGGGTCTTTTCTAGTGAGTCAACTCTTTGCATGAGGTGGCCAAAGTACTGGAGTTTCAGCTTTAGCATCATTCCTTCCAAAGAACACCCAGGACTGATCTCCTTTAGAATGGACTGGTTGGATCTCCTTGCAGTCTCTCAAGACTCTCAAGAGTTTTCTACAGCACCACAGTTCAAAAGCATCAATTCTTTGGTGCTCAGCTTTCTTCACAGTCCAACTCACATCCATACGTGACCACTGGAAAAACCATAGCCTTGACCAGATGGACCTTTGTTGGCAAAGTAATGTCTCTGCTTTTTAACATGCTGTCTAGGTTGGTCATAACTTTCCTTCCAAGGAGTAAGCATCTTTTAATTTCATGGCTGCAATCACCATCTGCAGTGATTTTGGAGCCCCAAAAAATAAAGTCTAACACTGTTTCCACTATTTTCCCATTTATTTCCCATAAAGTGATGGGGCCGGATGCCATGATCTTTGTTTTTCTGAATGTTGAGCTTTAAGCCAACTTTTTCACTCTCCTCTTTCACTTTCATCAAGAGGCTTTTGAGTTCCTCTTCACTTTCTGCCATAAGGGTGGTGTCATCTGCATATCTGAGGTTATTGATATTTCTCCTGACAATCTTGATTCCAGCTTGTGCTTCTTCCAGCCCAGCGTTTCTCATGATGTACTCTGCATATAAGTTAAATAAGCAGGGTGACAATATACAGGTTTGATGTACTCCTTTTCCTATTTGGAACGAGTCTGTTTTTCCATTCCAGTTCTAACTGTTGCTTCCTGACCTGCATATTGGTTTCTGAAGAGGAGTGGAAAAGAAATGAGTCAGAGTGGGGAAAACTGGCTTCAAATATGCCCCTCCTCCTCCCATAAGAAGGCCTCAGTGGGAGGTGTTTGAAGAGAACTTTTGCCCAAGGTCTCAGACAGAGAGACCCAGGAATGAAGGCACAGGGCCCCAAAAGGCAAATACACCACCAGCCAGTCATCTGGCAAAGTGCCCAGGTCCTTGATGGCAACTGTCCTCAGTGTCATCAGCCATGCACCAAGCCTGGTGTGGGAGTAGCAGCCTTTCTCTTTGAGGTCTGATAGAAAAAGCCTTTGTAATTGTCTGTGCTTGGGCCTGAAAAATCACATTGGTTTTTAAGCAGGAGCCAGACCCCTCAGTTTACATTACAATACTCACATCAGTAGCTGTGAGAATCACTGTGGAGAATCAGTGTTAGCACTGTAGAAGAAAGTGGCTGATAGTCTGCTTTAGATGCTTCTTCAAATAATTTTTTACAACCGTGGGTCAAGGCTTAATCCTTACAGACAGAAAAGAGCAACTAAACAGAGCTAGTGGTAAAGAACCTGCCTGCCAACACAGGAGACCTAAAAGAGGAAGGTTCGATCCCTGGGTTGGGAAGATCCCCTGGAGGAGGGCATGGCAACCCACTCCAGTATTCTTGCCTGGAGAATCCCATGAACAAAGGAGCCTGGCAGGCCACAGTCCATATCATCGCAGAGTCAGACATGACTGAAGGGACTTAGCAGGCATGCATGCACCAACCAAGTTGCATTGTTGTGTGTGTTCCCTGATGCGTAGGCCTCTCTTTCAGTACTCTGGAAAATCTAGGACTCTCAGTAATTACAACATATTGCCTCCCAGATTTTGAGAAAAAGATGAGAGCAGGAGAGAAAGGAAACAGACCTAGGAGATGTGAAAGTGAATTCGGCAGGCTGCTTAGTGGTAATATGAGGGTTATGTAATAAAGTATTTCAAGTTTATCTTAAGAGAGGACAGGGAGAACCGTGACATTGAGATGGGTTTTAATCCCAGAAGAGAGATGATGGTGGAAAGAGACTTCTTTACTGATAAAAAGAAACTTCAAATGAGTGCCCTTGAATGCAGGACAGCTAGCACAGGATTGCTTCCTTCTTCCTTCTATAATTTTGTGAGGTCCAGGGGAAATCCATTCAACACGGGGTCAGTTGTTTATCTCTTAGGCTCAAGCTCTTGACCTGACAGCTGGAGGAGCATCATTCATCAAGACAAGAGTCCTTGAGAATGAGGATAGTGCTAAGTGCTGATTATGTATGTTTGTTTCTAACTATATATCCTGGTTCCAATAGCTCTGCATGTGGAATGACTGAAACAGAACAAGGGATCTTCAGGCTTCTGGTGGAGGGGCATGGATTCTAGGAGAAAGGCACCATCTAGGTGGCCAAGCCATCATCAAAGCAAGCCATTACAAAAAAACTGACTTCGACTGATAAACTCTTGTTTGGAGGAAAGAGGGGCAAGGGAATAGTCTATAAGAGCCCATGAACCTTAATCCAAATTTGGAGGACGGTGCCCACCTGCACCCTATGGTTGTGTAGGTGAATGACTCAGGGTTGGGAAGCAGCTTGTCTTCCCTGGGGAACCTCCACTGACAGATGTTGTTAAGTTACAGAGAAAAGACATCCGGAAATGAAATGAGCCTGAGGGATTTTTTTTTTTTTTCTTAAAAAATGTTTCCACAAAACATCAAGTTAAAGTATAAATTAATTTAATATTATATTTACAATAATTGGAACAATACATTTAGCTTCATATTGACGAACATAAATACATACTTAAAATTATTTAAAATCAAGTTTTATGAAATAATTTGGTTTTAAAAGATTAGAATCTTGTATTTAGCAGTCAGGTGCTTCATGCTACAAAAGTGGATCTTTACATAATGGTCTGAAAAGCTAATATTCCAGTGTATTTAGTCATTGCCAGATTCACATTATGACTAACTATAGGAGATGAATACTGATACCTCATAGACATATCTTCACTGTCCATTTAGTCAAGGCTATGGTTTTTCCTGTAGTCATGTATGGATGTGAGAGTTGGACTGTGAAGAAAGCTGAGCGCCAAAGAATTGATGCTTTTGAACTGTGGTGTTGGAGAAGACTCTTGAGAGTCCCTTGGACTGCAAGGAGATCCAACCAGTCCATTCTGAAGGAGATCAGCCCTGGGATTTCTTTGGAAGGAATGATGCTAAAGCTGAAACTCCAGTACTTTGGCCACCTCATGTGAAGAGTTGACTCATGGAAACGACTCTGATGCTGGGAGGGATTGGGGGCAGGAGGAGAAGGGGATGACAGAGGATGAGATGGCTGGATGGCATCACTGACTCGATGGATGTGAGTCTCAGTGAACTCCGGGAGATGGTGATGGACAGGGAGGCCTGGTGTGCTGCGATTCATGGGGTCGCAAAGAGTCAGACATGACTGAGTGACTGAACTGAACTGAACCTCATAGATTTATATATTCAGGCAACCTCAAGTCCTGGTGCCAGAGAGTCCTATTCACCTTCTCTACAGAAATGAGTATCTGCATATTTGCAGCCATTGACTAAGTTTATCTCAATGAAGTGCATGTGATATAATTTCACCTTTTCTTTCTCTATTTTTTTTTGTATCGTGTATTATGTAAAGTTTAAGTAAATTGGATACTATGTAAAAATATGAAAAAGGTTCGATACACTCGTCCGTGGCTTAAAACTTTGTTTTGTAAGATGATGCTATTTCTCCATTTTATTTATTTTTTACCTCACCACACAAGTGTCTTAGTTCCCCAGCCAGGGATGGAGGCTGTGGCCCCTGCAGTGGAAACACAGATTCTTAACCTGGCAGCCTGGACTGCCAGGCTTAAATTTTTTTGAAGAAATATTGTAATTGTGTGTGGTCAGTTGTGTCTGACTCTTTGCAACCCCATGGACTGTAGCCATCCAGGCTTCTCTGTCGATGGGATTCTCCAGGCAAGAATACCTGAGCAGGTTGCCATTTCCTACTTCAGGGGATCTTCCTGATCCAGGGATCAAACCTGCATCTCTTGGGTCTCCTGCATTGACAGACAGGTTCTTTACCACTAGCACCATCTGGGAAGACTTAATGTACAGTGAACTTTCTAAAGTATAAGATACACAAAATGATATATAGAAAAATGAATACAATTATATTTACAGAAGTTAGCACAGGTTATGCACTCAAAAATTCCAGGAATGGCTCGAAACTTGAGTAAAACAGATGAAATAAATATAGCAAAATAAGTTTTAATTGGTGAATGGCCTAAACTTTAAATGTAAAATTGTAAAACAACACAAATATACATATTTTTCTAATTTTTCTTAGCATGACTCCAAAACCAAAGAACATGAAGAAAATAAACTACATATAAATTTAAAATATTCCATATCTGAGAAACGACAAATTAAATTTAGAGACAGCTGGAGAAATACTTGATTACAACATTCACTAATCATATAAATTGTATAATGTGTACTTCTGTGATACATGAAGAATTTTGGCATATTAGTGAAAAAAGGAACATCTTAAAAACAAAGTATGTAAATTATATGAATAGTCTATTCCAGTTAGAACTGGACATGGAACAACAGACTGGTTCCAAATAGGAAAAGGAGTATGTCAAGGCTGTATATTGTCACCCTGCTTATTTAACTTATATGCAGAGTACATCATGAGAAATGCTGGACTGGAAGAAACACAAACTGGAATCAAGATTGCCGGGAGAAATATTAATAACCTCAGATATGCAGATGACACCACCCTTATGGCAGAAAGTGAAGAGGAACTCAAAAGCCTCTTGATGAAAGTGAAAGAGGAGAGTGAAAAAGTTGGCTTAAAGCTCAACATTCAGAAAACAAAGATCATGGCATCCGGTCCCATCACTTCATGGGAAATAAATGGGAAAATAGTGGAAACAGTGTTAGACTTTATTTTTTTGGGCTCCAAAATCATTGCAGATGGTGACTGCAGCCATGAAATTAAAAGATGCTTACTCCTTGGAAGGCAAGTTATGACCAACCTAGATAGCATATTGAAAAGCAGAGACATTACTTTGCCAACAAAGGTCCATCTAGTCAAGGCTATGGTTTTTCCTGTGGTCTTGTATGGATGTGAGTTGGACTGTGAAGAAAGCTGAGTGCTGAAGAACTGATGCTTTTGAACTGTGGTGTTGGAGAAGACTCTTGAGAGTCCCTTGGACTGCAAGGAGATCCAATTAGTCTATCCTATAGGAAATCAGTCCTGGGTGTTCATTGGAAGGAATGATGCTAAAGCTGAAACTCCAATACTTTGGGCACCTCATGAGAAGAGTTGATTCATTGGAAAAGACTCTGATTTTGGGAGGGATTGGGAGCAGGAGGAAATGGGAACTACAGAGGATGGGATGGTTGGATGGCATCATCTACTCAAAGGACGTGTGTTTGAGTGAACTCCGAGAGTTGGTGATGGACAGGGAGGCCTGGTGTGCTGTGATTCATGGGGTTGCAAAGAGTTGGACATGACTGTTCGACTGAACTGAACTGAACTGAAGGAAGAATATATAAAACAATTTCAAATTTAAGTGTTCAAAAAAAAAAAATAGAGTGGAGATATTTCTTTTGCTATTATACTACAATGTGTGTACACACACACACAAACACACCATGCTGAGAACAGTTCAGGTCAAGGCCCAGGTTCATATACAGGCACAGTGACATGAATATCAGTATAGGCAAAAAATTAAAAGAAGTTTCCACTTTTGTATATACAATTTTAAGAACATATTGTAAAAATATAAATAAAATGTGGACAAAGGCTTAAATCTAAAGCTTTTTTATCTTAATATTACTTATTGTAACAAAGAATTACAAATATCTATAGCAAATTTGAGGCAAACTTTTAAACAAATCATGATATTTCAGAATAATGAGAATTTAAAAGTGATATTGCAGATTCATTCTCCTTACATAGAATACTTTATTAACTTACTTTACATGTGTTTTTACATAAAGACATATCATAATGAATTATAATAATTTTTATCTATAAAAATGACTCACACTGAATATTATCAGTATTTTTTATGACTAGTAGACTTGTACTAATTTTGATTCTTAATTCCGTGTTTCATGGTTTTTCTACCACAACATATCTTCCTTTTAGAACAAAATGTATTTAGTTCCAAACAACAATAGAAGTATTTACTGCAGGTTATCCTTATAAGGATTTTTAAATATATGGATAAATATTCATTGAATTGCTGTTTTTAAATCAAATGGTACCAGGGAAATTTTTTTTTTCAAATTATGTAATGGGAGGAATATTATACTTAGAATTTAATTTTTGAAACTCTAGGCATTTGATGATAATTAAATAATGTGGGAAATAAGCTAACACATAAAAAGTTATACTAATTATAATCAATAGTTGTTTAGTCTCCAAGTTGTGTCTGACTCTTTTGTGACATACACACTGAGGACCCTCAGGCTTGTTCTGTCCATGGAGTTTCCCAGGCAAGAATACTAGAGTGGGTTGCCATTATCTTCTCCAGGGGATTCTCCCAACCCAGGGAGCAAACCCATGTCTCCTGCCTTGGCTGGCAGATTCTTTACCACCTTGGAAATACATGCACACAACTGCAGGAAACACACACGCTATCACTCTTACGTTGAAAATAAAGATGAGTTTACCATATATGCTGGCTGTAGAGCTAGGACGACTTTCTTGCCACTGATAATTATGGTTATTAGCTGTCCTTGATAGCTTACTATCAAAAGTGACATTGGCTTTGAGAGTACAAATGCGAGGGAAAAACAGAGAAGTGGCTGTTAAATTGTAATCACATATAATTAAAGAAGATTATTAAGTTTATTGAAATAATCCAAATGAGGTAGCATGATTTCATTATAATATCTTCTGTATTGAATATTAATCATATTTTACCATTTATAAAATTATTTTATTGAAATTCAATTTTTCCCATGAGCAAAAGATAAAAGTTGAGATGCTCTGTTCTAGAAGTATACATTTTTAATCTATTTTCCATTTCTCAAATTTTGTATAAAGAAAGTGAAGTTGCTCAGTTGTGCTGACTCTTTGCGACCCCATGGATAGAAGCCTGCACCAAGGTCCTCTGTCCATGGGATTTTCAAGGCAAGAGTACTGGAGTGGGTTGCCATTTCCTTCTCCAGGGAATCTTCCCAACCCAGGGATCAAGCCCAGGTCTCTCACATTGTAGACAGTCGCTTTACCCTCTGAGCCACCAGGGAAGTCAAATTTTGTATAGAGAAATATTTTTTAAAGTTCTTTAAATGAATCATAAAGGAAAAATGACTTAGGTGTTCATCTAAAGAAAAAAGAAAAAACACCACAGTGCCTGCTAAAGCTTTCAAAATTATTTCTTCATGTACTTTTGGCCTACTTATCTTGATTAATCATATTTCAGATACAATATTACTTCATTGATTTATAATAAAACTTTACATGTTAGAGAACATAAAATTTATTCTGTATGTATCCTGATGTAATGTAAATATCTCATTATTTATCTGACTTCTAGGAGCATACAAATCCAAGTTTGGCCAGAGAGATCTCCATTTTACATGTGTTGGAATAGTTTGGACCACATAATTTGGAAATTATCCTTTACGTTTTCATTTTTAATTGTTGTAGTATTACCAGTTATATCTATAAGTATAGTTATATAATCTTATAGATATAACTGTATATAACTATGCATGCATGCATGCTAAGTTGTTTTCAGTCGTGTCTGACTCTGTGACCCTATAGACTATAGCGTATCAGTTTCCTCTGTCTACAGAATTCTACAGGCAAGAATACTGGAGTGGGTTGTCATGCCCTCATCCAGGGTATATAACTATATATATAGTTACACAGCTATATATTAATAACTATATATAACTATATAGATATATGCTAATATTATTGATATAAGTATAATATGGTAATCTTATAGATATAACTATCTATAAGACTAGGACAATTCTCTCCTTACGTGAGCCTTTTCATAGAAATATCACCAAATGTTACCTTTGGAGATATAGCCTGTTAGGCTGCTCATTACTAAGACAAAATTTAGACATGTATAAAGAAAAGATAGTTTAGGTAATAGTTTTTAAAAATCAAGTATAAGTTAATAAATATAAATTTATTTGACATAAATAGTTTATAGTTGTATTATATTTTTAAAACCTGTTCAATTTTCAAAACTTTGCTGGTTGATGATAAATTAGTCAACCCTACCTATGACCATCATCAAAAGCATTGATTGTTTATTATACCCCAAGTTCTGTGTGAGTAAAAATCTCTCATAAATCTCTGAATGCTCTTTAACAATTAAATATCAAAATGCCCTCAACTTTTCTTATTATCAAGCTATTAAAATTCTTGACATGATGTTATCTGTAGTTAGAACTCTTATTTATTCAAATTTTTCTAATTTACTCTTTTATAAACTTAAAACATAACTTTTTATAGCTTTTTACATTACTTGGCAAATACACTAAAGATTTTGTGTTGCCTGTTTTTTTTTTGTATGATGGATGAAAATGTACCCAGCTCACTAGCTTTTTCATTTTTGTGTCTTTAAATTTGGGGATAGAGTCAAGACATCTCATTGCTTCAGTTGAGTTGTTATATAAAAGAGCTTTTATTAGAGTTGCTTTCATTAATGTATTGTTTCATCATTTGTTGCAAATGAAAAGTGAAGAGATAGGAAGATAGATCCCAAGGACAAGAAGAAGGAAAACAAAGAGAACAAGAATAAACAGATTCTGATTAAACTAAACAGATCTTTTTACATATTCAGATGGACTTTGTTTAAGCACTGTGTTTCTTTTAGAAGTAAATGATAGAACTGTTTAGAAAAGCCACTCAAATGAATTCTTATGACCTCTAACTGGAAGTTAATTCAACCTGAGAAGAAATAAAGAAAAACAAGATATAAACTTGAAACTAGAAAATTGATGCTCAATTATTTAATAATTCTGGAATTAATGATAATCTAATGAGTGAGATATATGCCTAATATATTTGTCACAGATCCATCTGGGATATTTTGAACAAAGTGTAAAAGCATCTCTGTTGGCGGGGAAGGAAGAAAACATGGAAAATGAGTAGCATTGTTTTGCAAGAATTTAACCTACTGGAAGGACTTCAAGAAAAGCAGAATTAGCAAACTATTTTAGTAATTAAGCCTAGTTTAAACAAAAGAAGATCTTTCCTTGGCAAGGTCTGCATCTGGATAAAACGTATATTAGTAAGATATTATATTTCCTATTATTTGTGTTACTAAGTTGCTGTCCTGTGGTCATGTATGGATGTGAGAGTTGGACTGTGAAGGAGGCTGAGCACTGAAGAATTGATGCTTTTGAACTGTGGTGTTGGAGAAGACTCTTGAGAGTCCCTTGGTCTGCAAGGAGATCCAACCAGTCCATTCTGAAGGAGATCAGCCCTGGGATTTCTTTGGAAGGAATGTATATATCAGTCTTATGGACTCTGTGGGAGAGGGAGAGGGTGGGGAGATTTGGGAGAATGGCATTGAAATATGTATAATATCATGTATGAAACAAGTCGCCAGTGCAGAACGATGCACGATGCTGGATGCTTGGGGCTGGTGCACTGGGACGACCCAGAGGGAGGGTATGGGGAGGGAGGAGGGAGGAGGGTTCAGGATGGGGAACACAGGTATACCTGTGGTGGATTCATTTCGATATTTGGCAAAACTAATACAATATTGTAAAGTTTAAAAATAAAATAAAATTAAAAAATAAATAAATAAATAAAGCTGAAACTCCAGTACTTTGGCCACCTCATGCGAAGAGTTGACTTATTGGAAAAGATTCTGATGCTAGGAGGGATTGGGGGCAGGAGGAGAAGGGGACAACAGAGGATGAGATGGCTGGATGGCATCACTGACTCGATGGACGTGAGTCTGAGTGAACTCTGGGAGTTGGTGATGGACAGGGAGGCCTGGCGTGCTGCGATTCATGGGGTCGCAAAGAGTCGGACACGACTGAGCGACTGAGCTGAACTGAAAGTTGCTGTTGTCATCTTTCCTCATTTTGGAAAAGCACTAAAAGTAGAACATCTGCTTTAAATTAATTTGTTGTATTAATTAATTTCTGTGCAAATCCCAATCATAATTAAAGTTTGCTATTCCTGTCATTTCAAAAGGTGTTTTGGAAATTACATCTCACTTAGAAAAATTACTTTTCTTTTTATCTAGTAGTTATACTTCTTTTTGTTTCTCAAAAATAAAATAAAGTGACCTGTTCTGTAAAGGTTAAAGCCATTGTTCTAAATACTTTTTAGCTCATGACAGATTTTTTATGATAGTTGTCTTGGTGAGGTTAGCTAATAAATGAATCTTCTAGACAACTTTCATATGCTTTTCTTTCTGAAAGTTAGTCAAACTGCAACATTATCTAAGAGTTCAGTTCTTTGATTTATATTTGATGGTGCAAGGGAGGACTCTGCCAAGTTTAAAAGAAAATGAGAGATTTTTTTTAAAAAAAGCTTTCAGAAAGTGAAGGTTTTTTTTTTTTTTTCTTTTTATTCCTCAAATTTGGGCACTTTCTATTACACAACTCTTATTTCTTTGATACCTTTACTGAACTGTGTTTACAACTATTTGGATAGAAATTGATTCCTTGCCATAAGTCTTGGAAGAATGTCTTGACATCTTCAGTTCTGATTCTCACTGGCATCTGAAACTCAAAATGTACCTTATGAACCACATGTTCTAGTCATTTCTTCCTACATTTTCTATTTCAGAAATTTACCCCACTATCAACATCATATTGGTCCGTTCTATAGATGACAGCATGTTAATTGTGATTGATGAGCCAGAAATGGCAAGCATTGTGAAAGACTTGGTAACACACTGTACTCTAGAGGATGCACGGTGAACCTGCAAAGGTTTATGAGCTTGCTGTATTGGTACAGTTCTTATGGCCCAGTTATCTGGGGCATACTAGGACATTCTACTCCAAGATACAGGTTAAGTCATTGCAGCCTGTGCCCCCTACAACTAAGAAAAAACATAAAGCTTGGAAGGCATCTTTAGGTTTTGATATCAGTGTATTCCATGCTGTGGAATAGTGCCACAGCCCGTTTATTGGTGTGTAAGCGTGCTAGATTTGAATAAGACAGAACAAGAAAAAGGTTTACATCCCTTCTAGAGTGTGTTATAAAAAGTCCTGCCATTTCCGTCTTATAACTCTTCAGATCTCAGGGTACTTGAGGTTTCTCTGGTAGAAAAAGTCCATACAGATTTGCTAGGTATTTGCTAAGACTGTCAAGTCTTAATAGTCAAAGTGCAGACAGACACTAGGACTCTGGAGAAAGGCAATTCCAACTGTGGCAGAAAACTATACAACATTTTTTTTTAATTAAGTTTTTTCTTGTGTGTGTGTGTGTGTGTGTGTGTGTGTATTTTTTTGGCTCCAGCATGAAGCATGTGGGATCTTAGTTCTGCCAGGGCTCAAACCCACGCCCCATTCAGTGGAAGCGCAGAGTCCTAAGCACTGGACCACCAAGGAAGTCCCCAGCCAACATTTTAAAATCAGTTCTTGGCATGCTCCTGGGCCCTAGTAGAAAAGGGCATCTGACCATGGGACAGCGAATGATCACATGTTGTCACTAAACGTTCCGTTATGAGGTAGATACTGTCATGTGTGCACAATGATGGGTGAGCTCACAAGCAGTTCAGCATACAGTGGAAGTGGGCTGCAGAGGACTCAGGGAGCATGAGCTGCACAAGCTGCCCAGCACCCCAAGGCATCTGCCAATGTTGCACCAAACCTCTCTCGAAGCTGATATCTATACCCTTTGAGGAGCTGATGAAGGGTGAAAGAATTTGAACTTGTTTCCTGGATGGGTCAGCATGGTGTAAGGCTAGAAGCTAAAAATAGGCTGCTTTGGCACTAACGTTCTCAAAAGAGATCCTTTCTCAAAGACAGAAGAGAATAGTGAAGGAAATTCTCCCAGTGGGCACAGGCTATTTTGAAAAGACCTGAGCAAGAATATACGTACCCATGGCAACAGAGATTGGCTTAGTTTATTCATCAGGGGACTGGGAAGAATGAGATTGAAATGTTGATGACAAGGAGACCCGGGAAAGCACTATGTAGATGGACCAAAGGACTGGAAGCATGAGCAAGTAGACAACAGGTTGTCCAGTGGGTAGATTTCAGTAGGTCTCTATCCTAGGCCACCAGTCCAGTGCTTAAGCACTGGAATTATAATGATTAGCATTACAGGGGCAGAGGTGAGGGACAAATAGCATAGACCCCATCAAATCAAGGATTATCTACTGGTGTTGGTGAATAAAGGAATTGCCAGCAACAGAGACCCAAACTGAGCCTCTACTATGATACCTTATAATGGATATAATGGATATGATGTTTCCAGGAAACTTTTATTGTGACAAACAGCTTTATTAAATGAATTTATAAACTGTCACTGTATGTTTCCATGAAAAAAATATAATTGTTGGAATCAGAAAGATTACTATTTATAAATATATAGAAGAAATAAGTATTCAATGGAAAATAATCACCAAATATTAATGGTGTGTCTTAGCACAGTAATGATGCTGAAACGTTATTACTGATTGTATCAAACTACATTAAAATAATGTAATTGAAAATCCTGTTGTTGATACTCCAGTGAAGAAATGTATGCATACAGTGATAGACATGTTTACTTGCTCAGCCATGTTTACTTGCTCAGCTGTGTCTGACTTTTTTGCCATCCTTTAGACTGTAGCCCGCCAGGCTCCTCTGTCCATGGCTTTTTCAGGCAAGAATACTGGAGTGGTGAGAGAGTCATTTCCTAGGCAGGTTGATAAGGAGTCTAGGGGTCCCCAAGGAGAGAGGGGTCTGGAATTCTCAAGGAGGAAGAAAGGACAAACTTTTTTTCTTTCTCCACATTCCTTAGGATTATATAACAATAATGTATCCTGCCTAAAGACAGTCTTTGGATTCAACCTTCTGTTATCTTAAAATGTTAATTATGGGAGTAGACCTGGTCTTTACAAGGATGTATCTTGCCTGAGGACAGTGTTATCTTAAAATGTAAATTATGGGAGTAGGTCTGATGAGGTCTTTACAACCTCCAGACATTCTTTGGATTATATAACCTCATTGTTAACACTAGCAAGCGGGTACTCTTTCTGCCCCCTTCTGATGCCTATGTCAGAAGCTTTCTCTATCTCCTTTATACTTTAATAAAACTTTATTACACAAAAGCTCTGAGCGATCAAGCCTCGTCTCTGGCCCCG
Source organism: Bison bison bison (assembly GCF_000754665.1). NCBI lineage: Eukaryota > Metazoa > Chordata > Mammalia > Artiodactyla > Bovidae > Bison > Bison bison. The sequence continues at coordinate 5,278,297 of NW_011494919.1, read as the reverse complement.
GATTGAATTCTTCTCCTCTGGGGGCCAAGAATGCCAGTATCTTCGCGTGATTCAAAAACAACCTTTCAGTGGGTTGCCATTTCCTTCTCCAGCGGAGCTTCCCAACTGAGGGATCAAAGCCACATCTTCTGTGTCTCCTGCATTGCAGACAGATTCTTTACCCACTAAGTTATCAGGAAAGCCGCATACACATGGATGTAAAATAATGATACTTTAGGTAAAGTAACCAATATGTCTCTGTGTTACCTTACTCTAGAACTCACAGACAATGTGACACTAATTATAAGTACAAGTTCACTGAGGTTTATTAAAGTGTGAACACTTTTCTCCTATAACTTTCTAAACCAGTTAGAGGCATCTTCATTGGCAAAATATACACATTCTCTCTGCCCACACAATTCCCATCCTCATTCTCAAAGAAAAGGGACACTGATACAGAAAATAGTAATGACTTCAATATACACACTTTACTTGGCAGTGGGTAAATTTTCTCAAAATACAAAGGTCAGTAGTTCAGCATTTTTCTGTTGGAACACAATAAATAAGTAGGAGACATTGCTTGCATTGACCATCCAAATTTTAATCCAACAATATGTATCAGACAATAGCAGGAGGAATTTTCTCAGGTCTAGTATTGTTATCTTAAATCCACCTGAATCTGAGTCTATTTACACACCTTCAGAGAGTTGGCATCTGTTAAATATTTCTCATACATTGAAATTCTTAACTACAATATATTAATGAAAAGGATGCTAACTTTTATCATGCTCAAATAATAAGCAAGCTACCAAACTAGATAACTGAGTAATGCCAAAAACTATAGGGAAGTAGAAATTCATGAGCTTTGTTTATATAAACCAGAAAAGTAATATGAGTTTTTCATCTATTGATATCCTAAAAAAGCAAGCAAATAAGAATGGTCTAGGGAAGAAATACAAAAAGTAAAATAAAAATGTCTGCAAAGGCTCTAAGACTAAAGCCTGATCAGGCTAGAGCCTAATCCCTGATCAGAGATTGAACCAGTGCTTCCTCCATTGGAAGTATAAAATCTTAACCACCAGAAAATCAGAGAAGTCCCTATACAATTTTTTTAAGGCAAGTTCTTATAATTTTCAAAAGACAGGCAATTTCTAGGCTATATAAATTGCTCTATGACATGAAGATGGCTGGTGTGATCCTAAATTTTACAATATAACTATACTCTAACAGACTAATAAATGTACATATGCATGTGTGTATTATAAATTGGTCTATTGAATATGTGTTTTTATTTAAGATGAAATTAAATGGTGTCTAAACTTAAGAAATATTGCATACCTTAGTAGAATATTCTAAGATATACACATAATTTTCTACCATGTTCGTATCCATCAATTCATCTGTTGTATCAATATTAATAAAATATATGATATGACTTGTAGAAAAAGAAAACTTGAATATCTATTCAACTGGACTGCTGAATAGAAAGAAATTGAGCAATTTTGGAAAGCTATTTGTTCAGATTCATTAAATTTTAAAATGTGAATATGCTCTGACCAGCAAATTAAGTTCTAGGAAATGCCATAAAAAGGAATGTACAAAGGGTTAAATGTAGAAGTGTATTAACTGCAGCAAGATTTGTAATAATATAATGAAATATATTAAATTTTCATCAATACAAAATTGATTAATTTTTATCTCCATAAGTTGAAATGCATACAGCTGTTTTAAAAATGAAATGCATATTACTCACATATATTAAAAAGTTTTGATATATACAGATGTACATATGTATATATATGATATATCTACATTCTATTTGTAGAAGTTTGCCTATCTATACATATATAGGCAATTTTTCCAAGATAGAATTTATAAAATATAAGTTGCTAGTCATTGCACATTGTATAATATTCTTTTTATACTGGACTATAGTAATAGCTATAGTTAAAATAATGCATTACAATATATATGGAAGTGATTGACTTTTATAATTATTAAAAAAGCAATAATATATTTTATAACTTTGAACTAGCAGTCCTCTTTTAGATATCAATTATAAGAAAATACTCAAAAATTTACTTAAAGATTTATGTTCAAAGTTGCTCATATCAGTGTTAATTTTAATTGCATAAACAAATGGAATCTGGTAATATGTTCAATTGCAGGACAATAGCTAATAAACTATGGAGCACTCAAATAATATATTTTAATCATTGAAAATATTTTGGAATATAATCAATGATCTTAGGAAATGCTTACAACATAATTCCAGTTAACAAAGAGAAGATAAAATTAATAAAACATATAAATCAAGATTCTGTTTTTAAAATATTACCTGTACAAGCACATTAAAATTGGTGATAAATTAAGAGTTAAGAGTGAGAATGGCAAATTGGCTTATTGGGAAAATCCTCCAAGAGATAATAGCTTAAAACACTGAAGAAATAAAGAGGAAAGCAGAGGTTATGCTAATCAGAAAGAACCATCTTCCTGGAGCTTGAACATTATAGAAATGTTGAGAGGTCAAGGAAGAGATTCCAGAAGAGTAAGCAGTGTTCTCTAGCACCAGTGTGCCAAATCGCTTCAGTTGTGTCCAGCTCTTTGCGATGCTGTGGACTGTGGCCAAGCAGGCTCCTCTGCCCATGGGATTCTTCAAGCAATAATACTGGAGTGGGTTGTGCTGCCCTCCTCCCAGCGATCTTCCTGACCCGAAGAAGGAAGTCTTTTATGTCTCCTGCATTGCAGGCAGTTTCTTTACCACTAGTGGAGGGGCCCTTAGCGTGAGCAATATAATGTAAATCATCACATTCTCAACCTCCATTTTGTCTGAGGTCTCCTAAACACTCACCTTCTTATGATCCTGAAAATATATTCAGTAGGACTACAAATATAATGACATACCTAGTGACTGAATTTGGTGATGGCTAGGATTATGCTCTAGGCTGCAGTGTTGTGGGTGCTGGGTGGGTTGGGGACGTGATTAAATTCCTTGAGTAGATCTAAAAGAATTAAGGAGTCATGTGGGAATTTGAGAGAGAGAGAGAAATCAGAAGCTATAAAATTTGAAGAACACCAAAACTTTCTGCTGGTGAAATTGAGTGTTTGAATCAAATTGTATTAAATCCCTGATGATATGGAAATCCAAAGGCAACACTTGAGCAGAGGGAGAATATACACAATATATACATTTCCTAAGTATTAAATCCTTCCTGTAATACTTTAAACTTTGACAGACTCAACTATAGTGACTGATAAAGTTGTAAATGAAATGCTGCTTTGAGTTGTGAACTAATGGTTCAGATATATACTGGATTAAACTGTACTGATTTCGTTAGAAGCAGCTAGCACAAATATTTCAGAGAAGGCAATGGCAACCCATTCCAGTACTCTTGCCTGGAAAATCCCATGGACGGAGGAGCCTGGTAGGCTGCAGTCCATGGGGTTGCTAAGAGTCAGACACAACTGAGAGACTTCACTTTCACTTTCACTTTCATGCACTGGAGAAGGAAATGGCAACCCACCCTAGTGTTCTTGCCTGGAGAATCCCAAGGACGGCGGAGCCTTGTAGGCTGCACAGAGTCGCACAGAGTCGGACACGACTGAAGCGACTTAGCAGCAGCAGCAGCAAAAGATTTACTTAAATCTTAAAAAATGTCAATGTCTTCGGAAACTAGGTAGCTTTTAGTAAATATCTGGACTTTCCTGGTGGCTCAGTGGTAAAGAATCCACCTACCAATGAAAGAGATTTGGGTTCAATCCCTGGGTCAGGAAGATCCCCTGGAAAGGAAATGGAAACCCACTCTATCACACTTGCTTGGGAAATTCCAAGGACAGAAGAGCTAGGTGGACTATAGTCCATGGGGTAGCAAAAGAATTGGGTGTGACTTAGCAACTAAAGGGCAACAAGTGAATACCAAGTGTATTAATTTGCTAGGGCTTCCATAACCATATATCATAGACAGGGTGACTTGAACAACAGAAATTTATTTCCTCACAGTTCTGGAAGCTAGATGTTCCAGAGCAAAGTGTTAGCACATTTAGTTTCTCAAGAAGCCTCTCTCCTTATCTGCCTTCTGCTATGTCCTCATGAGGCCTGTGCCAGTCTATGCTTTCCTTTTGTTATAAGTGCACCAATCAGTTAGCATGTTGGGTGCTCTTCTTTTGGATTAATTTATGACTTAATATGCCAGCAAATTTGCAAAACTCAACAATGGCCACAGGACTGGAAAAGGTCAGTTTTCATTCCAATCCCAAAGAAAGGCAATGCCAAAGATTGCTCAAACTACCACACAATTGCACCAATCTCACACGCTAGTAAAGTAATGCTCAAAATTCTCCAAGCCAGGCTTCAGCAATACATGAACCATGAACTTCCAGATGTTCAAGCTGGTTTTAGAAAAGGCAGAGGAACCAGAGATCAAATTGCCAACATTCCCTGATCATCAAACAGCAAGAGAGCTCCAGAAAAACATCTATTTCTGCTTTATTGACTATGCAAATGCCTTTGTGTGGATCACAATAAACTGTGGAAAATTCTTCAAGAGATGGGAATACCAGACCTCCTGACCTGCCTCTTGAGAAATCTATATGCAGGTCAGGAAGAAACAGTTAGAACTGGACATGGAACAACAGACTGGTTCCAAATAGGAAAAGGAGTACGTCAAGGCTGTATATATTCACTCTGCTTATTTAACTTCTATGCAGAGTACATCATGAGAAACGCTGGGCTGGAAGAAGCACAAGCTGGAATCAAGATTGCCAGGAGAAATATCAGTAACCCCAGATATGCAGATGACACCACCCTTATGGCAGAAAGTGAAGAAGACTAAAAAGCCTCTTGATGAAAGTGAAAGAGGAGAGTGAAAAAGTTGACTTAAAGCTCAACATTCAGAAAACTAAGATCATGGTATCTGGTCCATCACTTCATGGCAAATAGATGGGGAAACAGTGGAAACAGTGTCGGACTTTATTTTTTTGGGCTCCCTAATCACTGCAGATGGTGACTGCAGCCATAAAATTAAAAAGATGCTTACTCCTTGGAAGGAAAGTTATGACCAACCTAGACAGCATATTAAAAAGCTGAGACATCACTTTGTCAACAAAGGTCCATCTCGTCAAGGTTATGGTTTTCCTAGTAGTCATATGTGGATGTGAGAGTTTAACTATAAAGAAAGCTGAACTCAGAAGAATCAATGCTTTTGAACTGTGGTGTTGGAGAAGACTCTTGAGAGTCCCTTGGACTGCAAGGAGATCCAACCAGTCTATCTTAAAGGAGATCAGTCCTGGGTGTTCATTGGAAGGACTGATGCTGAAGCTGAAACTCCAATACTTTGGCCACCTCATTGGAGACCTGACTCATTTGAAAAGACTCTGATGCCGGGAAAGATTAAAGGCAGGAGGAGAAGGGGATGATAGAGGATGAGATGGTTAGAAGGCATCACTAATTCAATGGAGATGAGTTTGAGTGAACTCCAGGAGTTGGTGATGGACGGGGAGGCCTGGCGTGCTGTGGTCCATGGGGTTGTGAAGAGTTGGACACGGCTGAGCGACTGAACTGACTGACTGATGACTCCATTAATACCTTAATACAAAAATCTGTTCATTGGATTTCTCTCAATAACGTATTTGTTGTTATTCAGTCGCTAAGTCGTGTCAGACTCTATTCAACCCCATGGACTATAGCCCGCCAGGCTTCCCTGTCGTCTACTATCTCTTACAGTTAGTTCAAATTCACATCCATTGAGTCAGTGATGCTTTTTAACCATTTCATCCTCTGCCACCCTCTTCTCCTTTTGCCTTCAATCTTTCCCAGCATGGGGGTCTTTTCCAATGAGTTGGCTCTTCATATCAGGTGGCCAAAGTATTGGAGTTTCAGCTTCAGCATCAGTCCTTCCATTGAATATTCAGGACTGATTTCCTTTAGGATTGACTGGTTTGATCTCCTTGCAGTCCAAGAAACTCTCAAGAGTCTTTCCCAACATCAAAGTTCAAAAGCATCAATATTTTGGCTATCAGCCTTCTTTATAGTGTAGCTCTTACTTCCATACATGATTACTGGAAAAACTATAGTTTTGACTGCACAGACCTTTGTCAGACAAATGATGTCTTTGCTTTTTAGCATGTTGTCTAGGTTTGTCATAGCTTTCCTTCCAAAGAGCAAGCCTCTTTTAATTTCATGGCTGCAGGTGCCACCATCAGCATGTTTTTGGAACCCAAGAAAATAAAATCTGCCACTACTCCCACCTTTTCCCCTTCTATTTGCTATGAAGTGATAGGACTGGATGCCATGATCTTAGTTTTTTGAATGTTGTATGCATTATTTGAAAAGAAATATATTAAAAGTAAATCTACCAAACTGAAGGCTGCTTTTGTTTTTCATTTTTTTAATTTAATTTTTTTAGTCAAGTTACTGAGAAGAAAGAACTAACAAAAATAATAGGTATATTATTATTTGAGATTAATTTCTCAAGTAGATTGATGATGATTTCAATCAGTCTGGTGAAGAAATATCTAAACCACCTTTCAGGAATAAAAGAATAAAAGGGTGAATTATTCTAAAAATGATACTACCAACTAGGATAACAGGTAAAGGCCAAGTCTTTTTTACCTATTCTACAAATCCTCCTTGATTCATGGACCTGACATTCCAGGTTCCTATGCAATATTGCTCTTTACAGCATCAGACCTTGCTTCTATCACCAGTCACATCCACAGCTGGATATTGTTTTTGCTTTGGCTCCAACCCTTCATTCTTTCTGGAGTTATTTCTCCACTGATCTCCAGTAGCATATTGGGTACCTACTGATCTGGAGAGTTCCTCTTTCAGTATCCTATCATTTTGCCTTTTCATACTGTTCATGGGGTTCTCAAGGCAAGAATACTGAAGTGGTTTGCCATTCCCTTCTCCAGTGGACCACATTCTGTCAGACCTCTCCACTGTGACCCGCCAGTCTTGGGTGGCCCCACGGGCATTCAATTAGTTTCATTGAATTAATCCCTAGTGTGATTAGATTGACTAGTTTTCTGTGAGTATCGTTTCAGTGTGTCTGCCCTCTGATGCCCTCTTGCAATACCCACGGTCTTACTTGGGTTTCTCTTACCTTGGACGTGGGGATCTCTTAACGGCTACTCCAGCAAAGCGCAGCCGCTGCTCCTTACCTTGGACGAGGGGTATCTCCTCACTGCCGCCCCTTCTGACCTTGAATGTGGACTAGCTCCTCTAGGCCCTCCTGCGCCGGCGCAGCCACCGCTCCTTGGAGGTGGGGTCGTTCCTCCCGGCCGAGGCCAGATACTAGAGTAGGTAGCCGTTCCTTTTTCCAGGGGATCTTCCTGACCCAGGGATCGAACCTGGGTCTCTTGCATTGCAGGCAGATTAGTCTAGTCAAGTCAAGGCTATGGTTTTTCCAGTGGTCATGTATGGATGTGAGAGTTGGACTGTGAAGAAAGCTGAGTGCCAAAGAATTGATGCTTTTAAACTGTGGTGATGGAGAAGACTCTTGAGAGTCCCTTGGACTGCAAGGAGATCCCACCAGTCCATTCTGAAGGAGATCAGCCCTGGGATTTCTTTGGAAGGAATGATGCTAAAGCTGAAACTCCAGTACTTTGGCCACCTCATGTGAAGAGTTGACTCATTGGAAAAGACTCTGATGCTGGGAGGGATTGGGGGCAGGAGGAGAAGGGGACGACAGAGGATGAGATGGCTGGATGGCAGCACTGACGTGGGCCTCAGTGAACTCCTGGAGTTGGTGATGGACAGGGAAGCTTGGCGTACTGCGATTCATCGGATCGCAAAGAGTCGGACACGACTGAGAGACTGAACTGAACTGAACTGAACAAATCCTCTTACTAGCATGGCCTAATCTGAAGAGGGAATCTCTGAATGGGCAACTTCCCAAGTAAGACCTGAAAGAAAAATAGGAACTAACTATTAAGAGTGAAGAACATTCCCAAGAGGATAATCTAATTATTGCCTTGAAATTGACAAAACAAATTGCTTTTGAATCAAAGTATCCTTTTTCAATTGCAAACAAAATGTTTATCTTTACCCTTTTGACTTAGGTGAACAGAATAACATCTCCCTGTTTTATTTCATTAAAATCCTGTAGTTTGGATTCCACCTTGTTTCAATTATGGACTAACTAGTTTGACTCTAATTTTCTGTTTTTTTTTTTTTTTTAATTAAATTCCTTAAACAAATGGGACTATAAAATAAAACTATAGGTCTCATATTCTCTTGTGCTTTGTATCATTAAACTTTTAATATTAGTATAAAAGGAATTAAAATAGCTAAAATTAAAGCAAAACTGCTACAGATCCAGTGACTACATACACTCTGACAGTGCATTAATTTGGTAGTATGTTATACTGGGTAATATCTGGCATGCATCAAAGCTGTGAACATACTCAAGGCAATGCTTTCTTTTTGAATAATATGTCATGGATAGTTAACTGTTTATTAAATCTTGCATACTGATGCAACTAAACCAATCCATGGCATACCTTGACCATCAAGAATGTTACCAAGGTCATGGAACTACAGAACAGAGCCAGGGGCATGGAAGGAGTTTGGGGGGTTGGGAGAACACTGCTCATTCAAATGGAACCAGACTTTAATCAGTTGTTTTAAGCTGGGTTTTTTTTTTTTTTTTTCTCTCCTCGTAAAAAGCAGATGGAGCCTACTTCCCTAGTGGCTCAGATGGTAAAGGATCCACCTGAAATGTTGGAAACCTGGGTTCAGTCCCTGGGTTGGGAAGATCCCCTGGAGGAGGGCATGGCAGCCCACTGCAGTAGTCTTACCTGAAGAATCCCCATGGACAGAGGAGCCTGGCAGGCTACAGTTCATGAGGTCACAAAGAGTCAGACACAGCTGAGTGACTAAACAGCAGAGTTTACTTTGCTCCATTGCTGCTGTTGCTGCTGCTAAGTCGCTTCAGTTGTGTCCGATTCTGTGTGACCCCGTAGATGGCAGCCCACCAGGCTTCCCCGTCCCTGGGATTCTCTAGGCAAGAACACACTACTTCCATATAAACCAGATGAGGCCTGTGCAATGGTCACACAATATTCTGAGGCAGTAAACACATGTATAAGGTTTGGGAATTTTAATTAGGCTCTTGCACAGAAGTTTTAGAAGGTACTGGGGTTTTGGGTTTGGGTTTGGGGTCTAGGCAGCTGGACCTATATTGCCCGTTCAACTTTGGTTACTCTTTTCCTTGTTGTTGGATGGACTCCTGACTCAAAACAAGAACCGTGGTTGGAATAGCCTCTAAGAATTCATCTGGCTTTCCAGAAACCTTTCTGAGGTATCCTGTCTCCTTTGCCAAGTGAACACAACTAAGCTGAGCCTTGCTTTTTAAGTAACGGCCAATTATAACAGTAGATCTTAGAAACCCAGATTAGGTTGTTGCTGTGAACCTTATTAATCAGTAAATTTTTTATATAAGGAAAAACCCTGGTGGATCAAGGGTAAAGATTTCATCTGCAATGCAGGAGATGCAGGTTCCATTCTTGGGTCAAGAAGATCCCCTGGAGGAGGAAATGACAACCCATTCCAGTATTCTTGCTTGGAGAATCCTATGGACTGAGGAGCCTGGCAGGCTACAGTCCATGGGGTCAAAAGAGTCGGACATGACTTAGCAACTAAACCACCACAAAGGAAACTGACAGATACCCCAAGGGAAAAACAGCAACAAAAGATGGCCTAGTTCTTTACATATGGTACTGGAAGGAGACATTCATTTAATTGTAACCTGTAAGCTTGATATTAAGTTCGGGTAAGATTCAAGAGAGTGAACTGACTCAGCCAGATGGTTAGGGCAATTTCTGGAAGCTGAAAAATAACTCAATAATGGAAACAGTTGAGGAACCTCTTCCAAATGGGTGAAGCAACTACATAATATGTTTGTGCCGATGTGGAAAATTTAAGCCAAAAGTAAACATCTTCCAGATTCTCTTCAGTGTATCGCAGAATGACACAGTTTGTGTGTGAAGGTGAGGGGAAATAAGACAGGCACACTCAATGCTTGGACAGTGTATGAATTTACCTTTAAAGGGAAGTTCTAAGAAGACGTGCACAAAAGAGAAATCAGGGTTAAGTCCAGCTTTGTATTAGATACTATATCCAAAATAAGCCGGGTAACCACATACTTTGTTTTCCAAACTGGTACACTCCTAAAACAATAAACATAAACCAGCACTGACCTGGGCAAATTGGATGTGTGGTCCCTGTAACAACAGAGTTTGTATTTTGTATTAAATTATTCCTCTCAGTGGGTATCAATGCACATGATTTATGTAAATAGCATGTATTTTTGTCAGTCAAATCACTATGATATAGCTCTTACTACCCCCTTGATGCTGACAGGAGAAGGATGTTAGTAAAAACCATTTATGAAAAAATAAGCTTCTCAGGTGGTGCAGTGTTAAAAAAATCCACCTGCCAGTGCAAAAGACACAAGAGAGGTGGGTTCAATCCTTGGGTCAGGAAGATCCCCTGGAGTAGGAAATAGAAACCCGCTGCAGTATTCTTGCCTGGAAAATTCCATGGACAGAGAAGCCTGGTGGACTACAGTCCATAGCGTTGCAAAGAGTCGGACTGAGCATCTGAGCACACACACACACACAAGCATAGGGGAAGGAATGGTGGTTATACGTCCAATTTTTGTACTAAGAATAGGTCAGCTAGATAGACTTAAGAGAAGGAGGACATAACATATAAAACTAAAGGTGAATAAGGTTGACAGAAGGACCTTGAAGACTCCAAAGCTATTAGACGTATCCATTCAAAGTCAGAACACTGTTAGGAGTGTAAATAACTGAGACTATCAGTAATGTGAAGCCATGAAAGTTGCCAGGTGATCTTACTATGAAAATGGTCTCCAACACTGAGTAGAATAGGACTGATTGAGAATCAGAGATTCTACAATTTTAGATGAAGTTTCAGTTTCATGATAGCCTATAAGAGAAAAAAATTAAAGCACTACCACAGTGAACACAGACAGGATTGAAAGGTGCTTCCCAATTTCAAAAAGCAAATTAGTGAAAAAAGAACTCTGACTTGCTTAAAATACATACATGTGTTTAGAAAATAAAAGCAGAACCAGATAAAAGGATTGATTACCTCCACATACCTGAAAGGATTCATTAAATAGGGAATAGATACCCAGCTCAGGTATGCTCTTTCTGATAGTTACTGTGATAAGCTTGTATTTCGGGTGATAGTCAGTGATCGTTCATGGAATTTCATTATTTGTATTAGGGTTTTTGTTAGTTTCAATGGTCTTGGGATTTATGGCCAGAGGGAATGAGAATACCAATTTATAGGAACCACTTCACATGTAAGGTGATCAAATCTGTCATCAACAGAGTTAATTGTCTTGTTATTGGAGAAATAATTAAAATAAATGTTATTAAATATTTTGCCAGTAGGCTAAGATGTTCCTTGGCCAAAATTTCCAGGGGAACCAATGACTTGTATCTGTGTTTATTATACCATTTGGATGAGCACTAAAACATATATTTGGGTATTCCAACAAACAGAACAAATGTAGGTCCCAGACAAATTGAAAACAGTATCAGTTATTGTAGATTTACCGTTATCCTGAATTATTCAGTTCTCACCTCCTTGTAAAGAATGTTATATCCTCTTCCATTGCTCTGTGACTTGCCAAGAGTCTTTCCTATTGGAGGAGTACACATTTACATTGGTTTTGGCCATGTGAATGGATCTGAACAAAAGGATATGTGTGTACATGAATGATGCCACTTACAAATCAAAGTCCCTAGACCATTTTTCCTTGCCATGAGAGTAACATATTCCAAACAGAAGCTGCTCTTCCAGCATAAACTAGAAATGAAGCACAGCCACAAAAACATGGGTGAGAAATAGAATGTTATTGGAAGGCTCAATGTGAGACACAACGTAAGCCAGTGAAGATCTTGAATTTTTTTCTTTTTAAACCAGAACAAAGCTAACCAATACAAGAAACCTTCAAATAAGTGGTAAATACAAGTAGGTTAATTGCAATTTAAAGGAAATAAGGTAAATATATCTTCTTTTTAAATTCTGTATTGATGTAGTGTTGCAAAATTAAAATCTAATAATGCCGAGAGGCTTATGAATGAGTACTACTATGAGCCTAAACAGTTAGCAAGACTTTTAGCCTTTAACTTAATAACTTGGAAATACCCACAAATGTGGATAGCCAATGTCCTTTATTCCTTTGAATTAAAAATAGGTTCCACTCCATACCATTGAAGGAAAAATCTCAGTACAATGTTAAATCACACTGAAATTAGGCAGAGAACACGAAGAGTTCCATCAGAAAGCTTGTCCACTTATATGAATACTGTTAAGAATAGAAAGCCTTTTGTTAATTGAGAGTTTTCATGATCTCTGGTTAATACTTTTTAGCCAGAAATCACAGGGATATTAGAAAATAACTATCCATATGTTGAAGGAATTTAAGAAAAATAATTGCTGGTCTGACTTGGTGAAGCACCTCTTCCTCAGTGGGAAAATAAACCTGGAGTTGAGATGTACAATATACTAAATTCGTGTCCTTTCAGTAACAATCAGCCACGGAGAGAAAAGCAGCAGTTAATAAGGAAATTAATGAAAGAGACAATAGCTGCACTTTTGCTTGGCCTCATTAACATCTGATGAAACTTTTAACCTTCATGCAATAATAACTGCCAATAGTATGATGATCGTAATTAAGTGCTGAGGAGAAAAGACACATGTGGTATAGGTCTACAGAGGGCTTTGCCAAGTGAAAATGACCTGGTGAAAGATGCCTTGCTTGTTTCAGGGGAGTACCACAAACCTAGACTTTGATTTGGTGGTGGTGATAATGACAACAGGAATTCAGAGCTAATCTTCTTACTAAGTCCATTAATGGGCATAAGCTGGATATATTTTTACAAGGACCAATCTGTAATAACTGTTGCCTAGTGGACATATCTATATAAAACTGTTAGAGAGGCAGTGGTCTGATCAGGGGGCTAGGATCACATGAGAATATTTGCATTTCATTATAAATACAATTTATTTCATCTAGTGTAGGAAGACCTAGCCAGTTTTGACAGGAGATAGACAGAAAGATAAATAAATGGATAGATAGATAGATGATAAAATATGCAGAAGGGGGTTGTAAATTCTATGAGAACATAAGAATTTCAGGAGTTAATGCCATTATAACTTCAGGGAGAAAATCATGGATCCCTCAGATTCAGTAGGCCTTGGAAATTGTGTCAGGAGGCTGAGTTAAATGTCCTATAAGACTTTGAAAGTGAAAGTGAAAATCACTCAGTCATGTCCGACTCCTTGCAACCCCATAGACTATACAAACCGTGAAATTCTCCAGGCCAAAATACTGGAGTGGGCAGCCGTTCTCTTCTCCAGGGGATGTTCCCAACCCAGGGATTGAACCCAGGTCTCCCACATTGCAGGTAGATTCTTTACCAGGTGAACCACAAGAGAAGCCCAAGAATTTTATGGTGGTGGTGGTTTAGTTGCTAAGTCCTGTCCAACTCTTGTGACCCCATGGACTGTAGCCCGCCAGCTCTGTCCATGGACTTTGAAAGTAAAGGAAAATTTCCCCTGATGATTTTAAACGTTGCTATGAATCTAGGAACAAAATGCTATTCTGATTTGGTGAATTGATCAACAGTTTCAGGCCTAAGATGGGTTGAGTATAGGGGTAGATAAAAGATGTAACTTCAAAATCACAACAAAATACAAAATGCAAAAGATATGAGACCTGCGAAGACCAGTGTAGGGCTTCCCAGGTGGCTCAGTGGTGAAGAACCCACCTGCCAATGCAGGAGATATGAATTTGATCCCTGGGTGGGGAAGATCCCCTAGAGGAGGAAATGGCAACCCACTCCAGTATTCTTGCCTGGAGAAATCCATGGACAGTGGAGCCTGGTGGGCTACAGTCCATGGGTTGCAGAGATTTGGACATGATTTAGCAACTAAACAACACAACAAATACCAGTGTGGGAGTGAGGGAATATTGTAGAGCAGCTTTTCAGTTACTTTAGAAAGCTGCCTGGGGCTTCCCAGGTGGGACTAGTGATAAAGAACCTATATCTCCTGTCTGCCAGTGCAGGAGATATAAGAGACATGGTTCGATCCCTGCAGATAATCCTCCAGAAGAGAGCATGGCAACTCACTCCAGTATTCTTGCCTGGAGTATTCCATGGACAGAGAAGTTTGGCGGGTTACAGTTCATAAGGTTACAAAGAGTCAGACATGACTGAAGTGACCTAGCATGAATGCCATGGCAACCCACTCCAGTACTCTTGCCTGGAAAATCCCATGGATGGAGGAGCCTGGTAGGCTGCAGTCCATGGGGTCACTAAGAGTCCAACACGACTGAGCGCCTTCACTTTCACTTTTCACTTTCTTGCATTGGAGAAGGAAATGGCAACCCACTGCAGTGTTCTTGCCTAGAGAATCCCAGGGACGGCGGAGTCTGGTGGGCTGCCATCTCTGGGGTCACCCAGAGTCGGACACTACTGAAGCGACTTGGCAGCAGCAGCAGCAGCATGCATTCACCAGTAAATGGGACCATCATTTTATTTTCATTATAATAGCAGTAGTTTCTCCAGAATCAACACAGGCTTTCCTCACCAAATAGCAATCTATTAAGGTACTGCAGAGATTCTAGCATGTGGACTTTCCTATAAAACACATTTCTCTAAAATTATGTATTAAAATGACCAGCCCACCTTTAAAGTAGAAAACTTGAAGGAATTATGATATATTTTCATTTCTATATATGCCTTACATATTGTAGTAACCCAAAATCAGCTGGGAAATTATAAAATAAAATTACTTTTAAGGGGAAGAAACATATTCAGTTATACCACTTGGCTTTTATGCTGACATGAGATCTAGAAGAAATCATTCTATTTACTTTATGAGTTTTTGGAAATCCTCCCCCCATATACACACACCCTTGTTTTTTTACATATTTGCAAATAACAGTCTCAATTTCTTTTCCCCCCAATCCCCAGGAAAGAAAACTTAACTTTTTTTTTTTTTTTAATTAAAGTACAAATCCTTTTAGGTAAGTCTATGTTTCATCTTGTTAACAGTGAAGGTGTTTCATACATAATAAATGAACTTTTACCCCATGCCAAAATTAACTTATCTTAGTTGTACTTGGATAAACTCATGTGCGTGCACGCATGGTAAGTCACTTCAGTGGTGTCTGACTCTGTGGGACCCTATGGAGTGTGGCCTGCCAGGTTCCTCTGTCCATGGGATTTCCCAGGCAAGAATACTGGAGTGGGTTGCCATGCCCCTCCTCCAGGGGATCTTCCCCACCCAGGGATTGAGCCCCTGTCTCTTGTGCCTCCTGCATTGGCAGGCAGGTTCTTTACCACTAGTGCCACCTGGGAAGCCCAGAAAAAACTCATATAGAGTCAAAATTTCTAATACACATAAGAGCATGAATCTAATGTCTAAGTGGGTGTGGCATGATCTGGAACCTGATCTAACTTTCCTGGATGAAGGAACATAAATTAGAAAATAAGCTTAGAGAATTTACATGTTTGTCTCAAACCCAAATGCCAAAGACAGTTTTTTTCCCTGAGTTGTATGTGGCTACAAACAATATGTAGCATCAAAAGAGAAGTCCGTTTTTGTAGTCCTGGAATCCCCTTCTGTGACTGAAGCATGCCTTATAGCTTTGTTGAATCTACTGAGATAATGGTTATTTTATCAATTTATACTTTATTCATGATATACCATTTACTCAAGATATATAGAAAAGAAATACAACAAACTTGGCTCAATCAAAGAATTAATATTAATTCAAAAAATTAATATTAATATTCAGGAAATAAAGGAAACATATTTTATAAAAGGCCAAATAAAATAGGACACAGTCTAGGGCTTCCCTGGTAGCTCAGTCAGTAAAATAGTTTGCCTACAACACAGGGGACCCGGTTTCAATTCCTGGGTTGGGAAGATTCCCTGGAGAAGGAAATGGCAACCAATCCAGTATTCTTGCCTGGAGAATTCCATGGACAGAAGAACCTGGTGGGCTACAATCCATGGAGTCACAAAGAGTTGGATACGACTGAGTGACTAACACTTTCACTTTTTTACTGAGAGAATAATAAAAATATAATATGAACTAGTGATTTTATAGAACATAGAGTTGGTGCCTTCCTCCCACCCTCCCTCCTTCCCTTCATTCTTTTCTTCTCTCCTTATTTCCTGTCTATCTCACATTCCTACACCAACCTATATTTTTCTGCTATCTTCTTTTCAGCCTGTTGGGGTTTATTTAGTTTTGATTCGTTATAAGGGGTCACTGTAGGATTATTGCCTTAACAAGGTGATTCCAGATCTTGTTTTCACTTGTCCACACGAATTTGATATCCTTAGCCTGTCATCTCTTTACGTGCACCCAGAGACAGGATGGTGCTAGAGACCCAAAACTGAACCTAGAAGATTCTGGAACTTACTGAGATCTCCCTTCCTCTTTCTATCTGTAGCTGTCCCCAAACTATTTGAGAGATCTGGACCTTTGTTTTCCAAAGAAAGAAAATTAAAGTCTAATTAGAGATTTCACCACTGGAGGGCTTGAGAGGAATACTCAGTAAGGGACTTTGCTTTTAACACTGCTGCTGCTGCTTTTAAGTTGCTTCAGTCATGTCCGACTCTGTGCGACCCCATAGATGGCAGCCCACCAGCTTCCCCTGTCCAGGGGATTCTCCAGGCAAGAACACTGGAGTGGGTTGCCATTTCCTTCTCCCACTAGGAAAGTTTATT
Organism: Bison bison bison; assembly: GCF_000754665.1. Classification (NCBI taxonomy): domain Eukaryota; kingdom Metazoa; phylum Chordata; class Mammalia; order Artiodactyla; family Bovidae; genus Bison; species Bison bison. The sequence continues at coordinate 5,261,529 of NW_011494919.1, read as the reverse complement.
AACATAAAAAAATAATTAGACCTTTTCCTTTCATATATTAGTATATTTTTCTAAAACTTTCTCACATATACTAGTCTCTGGTTTATTTCAGGTACAATGACCCTTAATGTCATAGAGTAATAAAAACTCAAGTCCTAAGAATACTCAGTCAACTGAACTTTCTCAAATGCAGGGGGAATTAAAATCAATGAGCGTAATTCGAATTTCTAAAAGTATGTTAGGTATTTTATTATAAGAATTGGGCTTCCGTACAGGTGCCCTTTCCCAGTAAAATCTCTTGCCTTGTCAGCATATGTGTCTCCTCAGACAATTCGTTTCTGAGTGTTAGACAAGAGCCCAGTTTCAGGCCCTGGAAGGAGTCCGCCTTCCTGCAACAAATGGAGACTCTGGCGGGACTCTTCTTCGCTGAGACTGACATCCTGACCACTCGGGGTACTCAGAGGCCAGCTTGCCTGCCAATGGACCAGACCCAGTGGCCAAAACTGGGACCCTTTTGTCCCTGGTCTCCTCCTGATGTGGAAAACTGGCCAGAGTGCCCTGACCAGTAAGGAACAAGAGGCTTTATTGATCTCTCTCCTCTTCCCTCTCTCTTTCCTCTCCTTAACCCTTCCTATCCTTCCCTGTTTTTCTAGTCCCCTAGTCCTGGACCCAGGAATCTGGTCGAAGGGCCCTCAGCCTGAGCTGAGGATTGGAGACTGATCACCTCCTCTTGGCAGAGAACTCAAATTCTGGTTCTGGTCTGGTCTGATTTCTGGTAGGGCTGAGTTCAAGTCCTCCCTTCTTTGGAGGCCCAGGGAAAAGTCCCGTAATGCCTGGGTATCTGTAGGTGGCAGGAGATGTCTGTTAGGCCACTCCTTTTGCTCCCCCTCTCCCGCCTCCTCCCCCTTCTTCTTTCAACCTGGCTTCCTCTCCTCACTTGAAATCTTTGATGTTAGTACTTTGATCTGAAGTTCTGTGTGTCTATAGGAGGTTTTCTGAGGGACTATATTCTTGTATTTAAGGGCTTACCTGGTGGTGCAGAGGTTAAAGCGTCTGCCTGCAATGTGGGAGACCTGGGTTCGATCCCTGGATCAGCAAGATTCCCTGGAGAAGGAAATAGCAACTCACTCCAGTATTCTTGCCTGGAGAATCCCATGGACGGAGGAGTTGGTGGGCTACAGTCTATGGGTCGCAAAGAGTCAGACACAACTGAGCAACTTCACTTTCACTTTCAATAGCTCAGTTGGTAAAGAATTTGCCTGCAGTGCAGGGGACCCCAGTTCAATTTCTGGGTTGGGAAGATCTGCTGGAGAAGGGATAGGCTACCCATTCCAGTATTCTTGGGCTGCCCTTGTGGCTCAGCTGGTAAAGAATCTGCCTGCAATGCAGGAGACCTGGATTGGGGAAGTCAATCCAGGTAAATCTTAGGGATCCCAAGCTGATACCTAGGTTGGGGAGATCCTCTGGAGAATGGAAAGGCTACCCACTCCAGTATTTTGGCCTGGAGAATTCCATGGATTGTATAGAATAAGAATTAAAAGCTAAGCAGTTTAATTGGTTTCTGTCTTTGTTGTTGAATTTTTTTCTTTAATATGAAATTATACATAGTGTTGAGTCCAGACTGATAGCTTCTAAAACTAGAAGAAAAAAATTACTTTCATAAATGTTGCTACAATTTGGGATTCACAGCCCTTTAGAAATCTAGGAATTTAATGATGAGTAAAACAGACCTCATTTTGCTGTCAACAAAATGTAGTCTAGTGGGAGAACCAGCTATTGAAAATAATATGGGAAGTGTTGTAAAGGACAAGTGCAATGTGCTGCAAATGAAGGCTTTGACTTAGCTTAGATAATGATCTTCAGTATTTCCCTGAAAAAAAAAAAGTTTTATCTTTTCATTGAGATCAAAAGAATGAGTGGTTGACTAACAGAAAAGAGAAAGAATGGTTTGGGCAGAGGGAACAATGTGTGTGATGGTCTGAATCAGGGAGCAGTATTGCTCACTAGCAGAAATGAAGAATGGTCAGAGAGGGAACAAAACAGGAAGCTGTTAGAAGATAAAGCTAGAGAGTGAATGGTGTTTATACATACTGAAAGTGGGAAAGCCACTGAAAAGTTACAAACAAGACGCATTTGCATTAGTAAGTGATTGATTTTCCTATACTGTGGAGAAAGGATTTGCAGGACAAAAAGGAAATAAGACCACTTAGAAGGGCACTGCTTTAATTCAGGGAACAGATGATAATAGCTTGGATTAGGAACCTGGCAGAGAAGATGCTGAGAGGTACAAAGTCTGAGAGCCATTTAGGAGGTAAAATCAATAAAGCATCAGGATTTTCTGAGATGAGGGATGAGAGAGAGGAGAATGTCTTGAAGAATTCTCAGGTTTCCAACTTGTGCAACTGGATGGATGTTGTTGTGGTTCATAGAGATGGGAGCCAGTAGAGAAGGGCTCTGTAAGTTCACTATTGAATATGGAGACATACAAAAAGGCAACTGTATATTTGGAGCCAGAATTCAAAAGAAAGAGCTGAGATGTAGACAGACATTAACATATTTAGTATGTACCTAACTACTGAAGCCATGGATATGGTTTGAACACTTAACTGAAAGTCACTGAGTGAGAAAGGATATATGACCTAGAACAAAGCATAGAGAAATTCAATAATTGAAAACGGGGTAGAAGAAAATAGACCACCCGAGTGACTGAGAAGGGAGAGTTCGAAAGACTAATGTCAGAAGAGTGGGATATCAAATGAACCGAGGCAATATTCTGTTATTTATTATTATTGCACGCATGCATGCTAAGTCCTCTCAGTCACGTCTGACTCTTTGTGACCCGACAGACTACAGCCCACCAGGCTCCTCTGTCCACAGGATTCTGCAGGCAAGACTATTAAGTGGGTTGCCATGCCCTCCTCATTTATTATTATATTACAAACATTATTTTATAATAAGGTAGCACTTATTTTATTTAGAAGTTGAAGTTTAATGTTAATTTAGAAGTAGTGTGAAATGCTTCTGAAATACTGGGCAAAGTGAAAACTAGAAAATATTACCTGGACTTACTGACTTGAAGATCAGTGATCACAAAAGAAAGAGCTCTCTGAGTAGAGAAATCAGTAGACAGGATGGAATGCAGTAAAGAATGAGAGAAGGATAAAGAAATTCATTAAAGAAGCTAGGCTCTGAAGGTAAAACAGGATGCTAGATGGGTAGGAAATTTATTTTGCAGGAGAAAAGTTGTTTTAATCATTTAAGGTTAGAGAGATTCCAGCCTGCTTCAGTGCCAGTGAAAAAGATAAAGTAAATAGGTAGTGAGTGATATACAGAAAAGAGCATTGTGATTAGTTCTGTAACTAATCAGGTAAAGAGGAGGCAGAAGTAGCTGAAATGCAGAACCTCTTTGTTTCTGAAAAGGAGTAGTAACAGAGGTACATATCCTAAAAATGAATGTTTAAACACCCCAAGTCCTTTCTGAATGTTCATAAGTAATAACTCATTCAATCCACAGCCAGCCACATAACCCAGAAACAACCAACATTCCCATTTTATAGATGAGAGACTAAGTTGTCAGAGGTCAATTCTGTAACTGATAGAAGCAGTAATCAAACCTGGAAAGCCAAGGGTCAATGTGACAGCCACCCCTTATCCTATCTCTCTATGTGGTCTTACAATTTCCCAGCATACTTGTGAGACCCCTTAGGGAAGCCTGTGTCAGGACCTCCATTGTTTTTCAGCAAAGATAAATATAATCTTCATAATGAAAACCTGTGATTATGCCAAATTTTAGATAAACAAAAGTTCAGAGGAGATGAGAAATGACCTAAATTTTATATATAGTATGGTAAAGACCAAATTTGAATCCAAATCTACATTTAAAGCCACTGACCTTTTGCCCTTGCCAAGATAAATGATATTTAGATTCTCGTGGTTGAAAGCTGCTGTCCCCCTGATCACAGTTACTTCAAGATTGATCACTCAACCCAGCTTTAGAAGAGAGCTTTCCTTTTTCCTGTTCTCTTTCTTTTCCCCGCTCTGCAGCCTACTATAGTCACTCAGATGGTCACCCTTGTAGGTGCTCCCATAGTAACTCATACCTACTTCAATCACAGCACATCTCTTTGTACTATAATCATCTGATTAATTATGAAACAGAATAACTGCACAAGACTTCTTTTTTTAATAGGAAAGGTGACCAGTTGAAAAAGTAGCCTTGCTGACAGTAACCTGGGACAAATCTTGTAGATTAGCAAACCTTGCTTATTTTGATGTCTCAGCTTTGTGAAGGCTTTGAATAAATTATGTATGGAGCCCTGGGGCTTTTACAAACACAAGGAGTTGCCTTGAATCACTACACTCTGAGATCCAGTGCTGGAGCAACATTCCCTGTGAGGAAAGGTGTGCCCTATTTGGATAAAGAAGACCACAAGGACACCAAAGAAAGTTCTCAGGCTGGGTAGGCTACGCTGAGGTGGTGGGGAGGGTTTGGTGATTCTTGTGTGGATCTTCAGCCTATATTGAAGGCTAAGAACTTCTGAGGCTCACCAGTTGTATTTGCCAGTCAGCAGCTGTGCTGGGGGAAAGCACTGAAAGTTATCCAGATGATCTTGGATAATACTTGTGGACTTAGAAATATCAAAATTAGCTTGGATGATATTTGATACTTATGGACACCATTGCGGTTCTTGCAGTTTCTGTCTAGCTCTGCATCTCAGCAGCACTGAACAGGATTAGTCTTCTTACTGTGCCTGATCAGGTGTAGAAACCCTGTTTCTTTGACACAGTGAGAAAAAGTCGCAAACTTTATTTTCTTACCTTGGTATTAAAAGGCACAGACCCACTCCTTTTCTACCAACAGACTCAAATTTCTGTGACAGGACATCTTAAGAGCTAAATATTGAATTTATTTATCTATGCTTCTTCTATAAGCATCAAGGATTAATTAGAAAAATGAGGTTCAGTTTGCTACCACATGGCCAAGTAGGGTAAAAAGAAAGTGTTCCTTGCTAACTTCTCTGCCATGAGAACACCCTTCTGATTTATTTTTGCCATTCTTGTACTTCAAACATCTGGTCAAAATGGAACTTAATAATTCTATCTTTAATAAGAAAAATGGGGAGAAGCATAATATATGCATTTTCCCTTCAGTGGTAGCTCGTATGGACATAGCTCTAGGGAATTATAATCATTAATTCTTTCATGGCACCTGCAACATTATGCTAAGAATGTTATAGATATTGTCTCATTTACTACTTAAACAACTCTGTGGAATAAGTACTGTTATTTGTTCAAAATAGAGAAATGCATTAAACTTTGTGGCCAGTATCCTGTAGTTAGTAATTAATAATATCAGCATTAAATCAGGATTGAAAAATAATTCCTACTGTTTCAGAGAAGCACAGAGTACTTCTGTACCTTAATCCTACCCATTATTTGGGGCCTTGTCAAGCAATATTTTAAACAGACAGTAAAAAGTAAACCTTCCTTCACTATCAATATGCTAAGCATGCATGCATACTGAGTTGTGTCCAACAGTTTGCGGACCCAGTGGTCTGGTGCCTGCAAGTTCCTGTGACTCTGGAATTTTCCATGCAAGATTCCTGGAATGGGTTACCATTTCCTACTCCAGGGATCATTCTGACCCAGGGATCAAACCATCTCCTGTGTCTCCTGCATTGGTAGGTAGATTCTTTACCATTGAGTTACCTGGGAAGTCCATTTTAGTCTTGTATTTTCTTATCGGTAAATTGTATTTGAGATGCAGAATAAAGATGTTTTAGGTAATTAACATCAAAATTTTAACATTGATTCAGAAATGTGATTTTTGAAAATATACTTAGAAATTTCAGTAACCAATTTTTAATTTTGCATCAGTATTTTTGAAACACGATGAGTATAAACTGTTTAATTAGAAATTTCATCTCAGCTGACAGTGAATAGACTTTATTGGTTGTGTTTTTCTTGAAGGAGTACATTATAAAACTTGTTCCATGGTCTCTCATGTTCTAAGCCATGTACACAAAAGTAGAGGAATTCCACTAAAAGGAGTCATACAATAAGACAGAGGTTTACCTTGAATTGAAGCAGAATAATAAAATATTCTTTGTGTAGGCTCTAAAGATATTTTACACCTGTCTTTCACTCTCATCTCTTCCTTTTTTTTCTCTCCCTTTCATAAATGTTTTATGGTTTCACAAGAGTGGATGTAGCTTTACAGAAGTCAACTGATTGCTATTATAACATCTTCCACATTTCCACAAAGAAATGCATCACACTGTGTTTTGAATTATATAGTAGGTCACCATGAAAATCACTGATAACTGAGTTATAATCCTGAATAATACAGGGGGAAAATTAATCATATATGAATAAATAGTTCATTAAAAATTACACGGCTATTCCTCCACAGTTTTCTTCCTTTTCCTCTCTCTCCAATTCTTCAGGCCTTCCTATTTCTCCTTTATCAGTCATTGACTCTTGAATGTGAACAGACACTGTCCTGGGCATTTATCTCTTCAGGGACTTAAGTTTAGTTAAGGAGAAAATATCTAAGCAAATAAATTGCATAAGAAAGTAAATCTTTTACATAAATAAAGCATTTGAAAGCTGTATTTTTAATTGTACCACTTATATTTTGAATAATGAGGTACTTTTCTAAATCAGTATCTTTAATAACTGAGTACTAAAAAAAATTGTGAAAACTGATTTTAATTAAAATTGTCATTTAAATGATTATATTTTGCATTCTAAAATCTAAGAGCTAAACTGCATTACCTTCTAAATTGATATCAGATTATTTGGTTGAGCAAGGGGAGGGAAGAAATTTTAAAATCTCTTTCTCATTGAAATATGTTTTCCAATGGCATCTTTTTCCATTTCAATAATTATCCTTATGGGAAAGTTTTGATAATATTTAATAAGATGAATTTCATTTATAATATTTATATAACACTATACATCTATCACTGGAGTAGGAAATGGAAACCCACTCCAGTACTCTTGCCTGGAAAATTCCATGGACAGAGGAACCTGGTGGATTACAGTCCATGGGTTCACAAAGAGTTGGATATGACTGAGCACACACTTTTTAAACCTTTACATCTATGATAACATCCTTTCTGAAACATTTGCAAGTAAAGAATTTGATATTTTCACTAAAGTTTAGTTATTTCAAGGTATTTGACTTCAAAATTTCTACAGCAAATTAGTGATGACTAATTCTAACTAGGATCAGTTTTCTAAGGATTAATTCAGTGTACTTCTCTTGAAACTAGACTGACACTAGGGTTTTTTGAATTTTCAGTTCCTATTTACATAGTGTCACACATATTAGTTTGCCCTAAGGAAGTGTCTCAAAATGAGTACTTAAACAATAGAAATGTGTATTTTCAGTTTTCTAAGTCTGAAGTCCAAGAAGGATGGGTCATGGTGGAGAGGTCTGACAGAATGTGGTCCACTGGAGAAGGGAATGGCAAACCACTCCAGTATTCTTGGCTTGAGAACCCATGAACAATATGAAAAGGCAAAATGATAGGATACTGAAAGAGGAACTCCCCAGGTCAGTAGGTGCCCAATATGCTACTGGAGATCAGTGGAGAAATAACTTCAGAAAGAATGAAAGGATGGAGCCAAAGCAAAAACAATACCCAGTTGTGGATGCAACTGGTGATAGAAGCAAGGTCTGATGCTGTATAGAGCAATATTGCATAGGAACCTGGAATGTCAGGTCCATGAATCAAGGCAAATTGGAAGTGGTCAAACAAGAGATGGCAAGAGTGAATGTCGACATTCTAGGAATCAGTCAACTAAAATGGACTGGAAATGGGTGAATTTAACTCAGATGACCATTATATCTACTACTGCGGGCAGGAATCCCTCAGAAGAAATGGAGTAGCCATCACGGTCAACAAAAGAGCCCAAAATACAGTACTTGGATGCAATTTCAAAAATGACAGAATGATCTCTGTTTGTTTCCAAGGCAAACCATTCAATATCATGGTAATCCAAGCCTACACCTCAACCAGTAGTGCTGAAGAAGCTGAAGTTGAATGGTTCTATGAAGACCTACAAGACATTTTAGAACTAACACCCAAAAAAGATGTCCTTTTCATTATAGGGGACTGGAATGCAAAAGGAGAAAGTCAAGAAACACCTGGAGTAACAGCCAAATTTGCCTTGGAGTACGGAAGGAAGCATGGCAAAGGCTAATAGAGTTTTGCCAAGAGAACACACTGGTCATAGCAAACACCCTCGTCCAACAACACAAGAGAAGACTCTATACATGGACATCACCAGATGGTCGACACTGAAGTTAGATTGATTATATTCTTTGTAGCCAAAGATGGAGAAGCTCTATACAGTCAGCAAAAACAAGACAGGGAGCTGACTGTGGCTCAGATCATGAACACTTTATTGCAAAATTCAGACTTAAATTTAAGAAAGTAGGGAAAACCACTAGACCATTTAGGTATGACCTAAATCAAATTCCTTATGATTATACAGTAGAAGTAGGTTATACAGTAGATTTAAGGGACTAGATCTGATAGACAGAGTGCCTGATGAACTATGGACAGAGGTTAATGACATTGTATAGGAGACAGGGATCAAGACCAACTCCATGGAAAAGAAATACAAAAAAGCAAAATGGCTGTCTGAGGAGGCCTTACAAATAGCTGTGAAAAGAAGAGAAGTGAAAAGCAAAGGAGAAAAGGAAAGATATAAACATCTGAATGCAGAATTCCAAAGAATAGCAAGAAGAGATAAGAAAGCCTTCTTCAGCGATCAATGCAAAGAAATAGAGGAAAACAACAGAATGGGAAAGACTAGAGATCTCTTCAAGAAAATCAGAGATACCAAGGGAACATTTCATGCAAAGACGGGCTCGATAAAGGACAGAAATCATATGGACCTAACAGAAGCAGAAGATATTAAGAAGAGGTGGCAAGAATACACAGAGGACCTGTACAGAAAAGATCTTCACAACCAAGATAATCATGATGTTGTGATCACACATAGAGCCAGACATCCTGGAATGTGAAGTCAATTGGGCCTTAGGAAGCATCACTACGAACAAAGCTAGTGGAGGTGACGGAATTCCAGTTGAGCTATTTCAAATTCTGAAAGATGATGCTGTGAAAGTGCTGCACTCAATATGCCAGCAAATTTGGAAAACTCAGCAGTGGCCACAGGACTGGAAAAGGTCAGTTTTCATTCCAATCACAAAGAAAGGCAATGCCAAAGAATGCTCAAACTACCACACAATTGCACTCATCTCACATGCTAGTAAAGTAATGTTCAAAATTCTCCAAGCCAGGCTTCAGCAGTATGTGAACTGTGAACTTCCAGATGTTCAAGCTGGTTTTAGAAAAGGCAGAGGAGCCAGAGATCAAATTGCTTACATCCATTGGATCATGGAAAAAGCAAGAGAGTTCCAGAAAAACATCTATTTCTGCTTGGAAAAGACTCTGATGCTGGGAGGGATTGGGGGCAGGAGGAGAAGGGGATGACAGAGGATGAGATGGCTGGATGGCATCACTGACTCAATGGACGTGAGTCTCAGTGAACTCCAGGAGTTGGTGATGGACAGGGAGGCCTGGAGTGCTGCGATTCATGGGGTTGCAAAGAGTTGGACATGACTGAGCGACTGATCTGATCTGATCTGATTTGACTATGCCAAAGCCTTTGACTATGTGGATCACAATAAACTGGAAAATTCTGAAAGAGTTGGGAATACCAGACCACTTGACCTGCCTCTTGAGAAACCTATATGCAGGTCAGGAAGCAACAGTTAGAACTGGACATGGAACAACAGACTGGTTCCAAACAGAAAAAGGAGTAAGTCAAGGCTGTATATTGTCACCCTGCTTATTTAACTTATATGCAGAGTACATCATGAGAAATGCTGGGCTGGAGGAAGCACAAGCTGGAATCAAGATTGCCAGGAGAAATATCAATAACCTCAGATATGCAGATGACACCACCCTTATGGCACAAAGTGAAGAGGAACTTAAAAGCCTCTTAATGAAAGTGAAAGAGGAGAGCGAAAAAGTTGGCTTAAAGCTCAACATTCGGAAAACTAAGATCATGGCATTTGGTCCATCACTTCATGGCAAATAGATGGGGAAACAGTGACTGACTTTATTTTTCTTGGCTCCGAAATCACTGCAGATGGTGATTGCATCCATGAAATTAAACTCCTTGGAAGGGAAATTATGACCAACCTAGATAGCATATTGAAAAGCAGAAAGATTACTTTGCCAACAAAGGTCCGTCTAGTCAAGGCTATAGTTTTTCCAGTAGTTATGTATGAATGTGAGAGTTGGACTGTGAAGAAAACTGAGTGCAGAAGAATTGATGCTTTTGAACTGTGGTGTTGGAGAAGACTCTTGAGAGTCCCTTGGACTGCAAGGAGGTCCAACCAGTCCATTCTAAAGGAGATCAGCCCTGGGATTTCTTTGGAAGGACTGATGCTAAAGCTGAAACTCCAGTACTTTGGCCACCTCATGCGAAATGTTGACTCATTGGAAAAGACTCTGATGCTGGGAGGGATTGGGTGCAGGAGGAGAAGGGGATGACAGAGGATGAGATGGCTGGATAGTATCACTGACACAACGGATATGAGTTTGGGTAAACTCCAGGAATTGGTGATGGACAGGGAAGCCTGGCGTGCTGCAATTCATGAGATCGCAAGGAGTCGGACATGACTGAATGACTGAACTGAACTGAAATGTGAAGTCAAGGTGTTGACAAGGTGGGTTCCTGCTGAGTGCTGTGGGTAAATATCTGTTTAAGGTCTCTCTCCTTGACTTGTAGAGGCTGTCTTCATATTCACATATTTTCTCCCACAGGTGCCTATGACTTCCCTGGTGGCTCAGATGGTAAAGTGTCTGCCTACAACGCATAAAACCCAGGTTCAGTCCCTAGGTCAGGAAGATCTCCTGGAGAAGGAAATGGCAACCCACTCCAGTATTCTTGCCTGGAAAATCCCATGGACGGAGTAGCTTGTGGGCTATACAGTCCATGGGGTCACAAAGATCAGACACGACTGAGCGACTTCACTTTCACTTTCACAGGTGCCTAGGGACAAATTTTCCCCTTTTATAAGGATATTAGTTATATCGGACTGGGCCAACCTAATGACCATGTGTTAACTTAGCCCACTACATTTGAAATGGCCCAGCTTCCCTGATGGCTCAGATGGTAAAGAATCCACCTGCAAAGCAGGAAACTCAGGTTTGATGTCTGGATCAGGAAGATCCCCTGGAGAAAGGAATAGAAACCCACCCCAGTAACCTTGCCTGGAGAATCCCTTGGACAGAGGAGCCTCTTCCATGGGGTTACAAAGAGTTGGACACAACTGAGACTAACACTTTCACTAATTTTAAGTAAGGTCATTTTGAGACATGGTGAGTTTAACTTCAACACATGACTTGTATGAGGACACTAGTCAACCTGTAACATCATCAAAGTTTGTATTTCATTCCTCCTTTTGTGGAAAGAAATGAAAAATAATGTCATGATCTTTGGATTTGGAATTTTTAATTAGCAAAAAGACAGTAAATTAGCACTGTAGCTCAAATGGTAAAGAATCTGCCTGCAACGCAAGAGATCTGGATTTGATCCCTGGGTCAGGAAGATCCTCTGGAGGATGGAATGGCAATCCACTCCAGTACTCTTGCCTGGAGAATCCCATGGGCAGGGGACCCTGGAAGGCTACAGTCCGTAGGATCACAGAGTTGGACATGACTGAGGGACTAACACTATTATGAATAAAAGTTGCTCTTTTTTTTTTTTTTTTTAATTTTCTGTTGTATCCATTTGTATACCAAAAATTTGAACTGATGATTTAATATGCAACAGGGCCTTCCCTGATGGCTCAATAGTAAGGAATTCACCTACAGTATAGGAGGTGTGAGCTCAATCCCTGGGTTGGTAAGATTGCCTGGAGAAGGAAATGGCAACCCACTCCAGTCTTCTTACCTGGAGAAGCCCATAAACAGAGGAGCCTGGCAGGCCATGGGGTTGCAAAGTGTGGGATATGACTTAGCAACTAAACAACAATAAAAATAATGTCAAAAGCATTTTGATTTGTTATGTTTTGTGCATGAAAGCTGGGGAAGGGGGCTACAGATGTTGGGGGTCACTACCTGTGTGTGTGTTTATTGAACAAATTCCTTTCTGATTAGCTTTGACCCCTCAGGATTATTTCCAAGTGTCATTATCACTCTCAAAGTATTATACTTGGGATATTTTGCTTTTCCTCACCCCATTCAACATGCAAACTCACATACCACAGATTACAAAATGTGAAGTATAAAATAAGTGATAATTCTAGATATAGATTAAGCCTCTCTTCATGCGTTTCTAGTGTTTTTTTTTTGGTGTTTCTATCACATTGCCTTTATCTCCCAAGTAGTAGAAAATTGTATCTTTCAGGATGGAAATTAAAGATATAAAACAGTCAAGTAAAAGAAATCAGAGACTCCAAGGGCCCTGGGGTGTGAACCAGCACTCCAGCTCTTTCTCCTTTATAATGATTTTCAGATAAAGGCAACTTTTCTGAGATGGATAATGCTGTAGTCATCAAGCTCCTTCCTCTCAGTTTATGATGCTCCTTAAAATTTTGTGTAAAGCTATGGCACATCTAGACAGCATATTAAAAGGCAGAGACATTACTTTGCCAACTAAAGTTCATCTAGTCAAAGCTATGGTTTTCCAGTAGTCATGTATGGATGTGAGAGTTGGACAATAAAAAAGACTGAGACTCTTGAGAGTCCCTTGGACTGCAAGGAGATCCAACCAGTCCATCCTATGATCAGTCCTGGGTGTTCCTTGGAAGGACTGATGCTGAAGCTGAAACTCCAATACTTTGGCCACCTTCATGGCAAGAGTTGACTCATTGGAAATGACCCTGATGCTGGGAGGGATTCGGGGCAGGAGGAGAAGGGGACGACAGAGGATGAGATGGCTGGATGGCATCACTGACTCGATGGACGTGAGTCTGGGTGAACTCCGGGAGTTGGTGATGGACAGGGAGGCCTGGCGTGCTGCGATTCATGGGGCCACAAAGAGTCGGACATGACTGAGCGACTGAACTGAACTGAGCATTGAATAATTGACACTTTTGAACTGCGGTGTTGGAGAAGACTTTTAAGAGTCCCTTCGGACTGCAAGCAGATCAAACCAGTCCATCCTATGATCAGTCCTGAATATTCATTGGAAGGACTGATGCTGAAGCTGAAGCTCCAAAACTTTGGCCACCTGATGAGAAGAGATGACTCATTAGAAAAGACTCTGATGCTGGGAAAGATTGAAGGCAGGAGAAGGGGAACATAGAGGACCAGATGGTTGGATGGCATCACTGGCTCAATGGACATGAGTTTGAGCAAGCTCCGGGAGATGGTGAATGACAGGGAAACCAGAAGTCTTGGGGTCACAAAGAGTTAGACATGACTGAGTGACTGAACAACAACAATATTCAACACTTTTTCTATAAACCTTCCTTTTTTATTTTCCTTCCTTTTATTTTCTTTTTATGTTTCAAGATTCTTGCATTCACTTTTCCTCTCTAACTTGGCTCTTATATTTTTTAGACATTTCAGATAATAGTCTTTATTATCACTAAATTCAACAAAAATTAGGACAAAGTACAAGAATTAAAAC
>NW_011494919.1:5239342-5247766 GCF_000754665.1 Bison bison bison | reverse complement strand
TTTCTCCAGGCTTTTCAGTGCATTATATAAGCTTCATCCTGACTTTAATATATATGTCCAAATTTAAGCATAGACTTTATACCTGACCATTTTGTGATCTCAGAGCTGAAAATTGGGCATAACATAAATATGCACAAATTACTTAAACTCTCTAGGCTTCAGTTTTCTCATCTGCAATATAAGGGTATAATAGCTACCTTACAAAAATCTGTGCAGTGCCTAATACAGACGACAAACATAAATTGCCTTGAATATTGTTTGTTTTTAGTATATAAATATATCACCATTATAGTAAAACAAAAGTTTTAAAAAAGTGTTCTTTCCATCTTTCTAATACAAACCAGCTAAGAATATCATCTTTAGCAATCATCCCTTTTATACCATCTCCAGACATACAAAGTAGCTTGGTAAATTTTATTTTCATTCCAGAGGTGAGATCTTAGCTTTCTTCATTAAAAATCTTGTCACTTTCAGCAAGCATTTCTCTCTCTGAGCCTCAGTTTACATACCTAAAAAATGGGAATGGTAATCATAGCTGACAAGAATATGACTGGTTTTGAAAATATACTGTAAAGCATAAAGCACAATATAAATGTTTCAGCCATTTTTGATCAGCTTTGTACTAATATTGCCACTAAAACACAAGCAGTTGGACTTATTCTGAAATACTGAGGAGAATGTAATTGTATAATTAGCTGTGTGCTATGTGCTCACTCAGTCATGGCCCATCCTTCACGACCCCATGGACTGTAGTCCACCAGGTTCTTCTGTCCACGGTACTTTCCAGACAAGAATGCTGGAGTGGGAGGTCATTTCCTCCACCAAGGGATATTCCTGACCTAGGGATCGAACCTGAGTCTCCTGTATCTTCTGCACTGCAGGACGATTTGGTGAGTAGAATCTATCCACCAACCACTAACATTTTTACCAGGTATTATTCTAGTAGACTTGAGTCAATTTAATATTATAATTCAAGTCATATGTACTTTACAATATAATTTTGAACATTTCAAGGTTAATCCTTCCAAAACAACATTATTAATCAGGTACTTTATTTTTCTGGATGCATAAATGACTATCAGACGTATGGAACACATATTTGAGCCTTGACCAGCTTTGCACATTAGACTTGGAACCTTGAATAACAGAAGTAGTATATATCGATCCAATATACATATGAATATGAGGCTTTCTAGTAGAGTTCCAAAGAATAGCAAGGAGAGATAAGCAAGACTTCCTCAGTGATTAATGCAAAGAAATAGAGGAAAACAATAGAGCAGAAAAGACTAGAGATTTCAAGAGAGTTAGAGATAACAAGGGAATATTTCTTTCCCTTGCAAAGGAAAGAATATTTTTTTTGTGTGCAAAGATGATGGGCACAGTAAAGGACAGAAATGGTATGGGCCTAACAGAAGCAGAAGATATTAAGAAGAGGTGGCAAGAATACCCAGAAGAACTATACCAAAAAGATCTTCAAGACCCAGATAACAACGATGGTGTGATCACTCACCTAGAGCCAGACATCCTGGAATGCGAAGTTAACTGGGACTTAGGAAGCATCATGGAGAAGGCAATGGTACCCCACTCCAGTACTCTTGCCTGGAAAATCCCATGGACGGAGAGCCTGGTAGGCTGCCGTCTTTGGGGTTGCACAGAGTTGGACATGACTGAAGCGACTTAGGAGCAGCAGGAAGCATCACTAAAAACAAAGCTAGTGGAGGTGATTGAATTCCAGTTGAGTTATTTCAAATCCTAAAAGATGATGCAGTTAAAGTGCTGCACTCAACATGCCAGCAAATTTGGAAAACTCAGCAGTGGCCACAAGACTGGAAAAGGTCAATTTTCATTCCAATCCCAAAGAAAGGCAATGCAAAAGAGTGTTCAAACTACTGCACAGCTGCACTCATCTCGCATGCTAGCAAAGTAATGCTCAAAATTCTCCAAGCCAGGCTTCAACAGTACATGAACTGTGAACTTCCAGATGTTCAAGATGGATTTAGAAAAGGTAGAGGAACAAGAGATCAACTTTCCAACATCCTTTGGATCATGGAAAAAGCAAGAGAATTCCAGAAAAACATCTACTTCTGCTTTATTGACTATGCCAAACCTTTTGACTGTGTAGATCACAACAAACTGGAAAATTCTTCAAGAGATGGGAATACCAGACCACCTGACCTGCCTCTTCTGAAATCTATATGCAGGTCAAGATCTGGACATGGAACAATAGACTGGTTCCAAATAGGGAAAGGAGTACATCAAGGCTGTATATTGTCATTCTGCTTATTTAACTTATATGCAGAGTACATCATGAGAAACACTAGGCTGGAGGAAGCACAAGCTGAAATCAAGATTGCCAGGAGAAACATCAGTAGCCTCAGATATGCAGATGACACCACCCTTATGGCAGAAAGCAAAGATGAACTAAAGAGCCTCTTGATGAAAGTGAAAGAAGAGAGTGAAAATATTGGCTTAAAACTCAACATTCAGAAACCTAAGATCATGGCATCCGGTCGAATCACTTCATGGCAAATAGATGTGGAAACAATGGAAACAGTGATTTATTTTTGGGGCTCCAAAATCACAGCAGATGGCGACCACAGCCAGGAAATTAAAAGATGCTTGCTCCTTGGAAGAAAGGTATGACCAACCTAGACAGCATATTAAAAAGCAGAGACATTACTTTGGCAGCAAAAGTTCATCTAGTCAAAGCTATGGTTCTTCCAGTAGTCATGTATGGATGTGAGAGTTGGACTATAAAGAAAGCTGACTGCCGAAGAACTGATGCTTTTTTTTTTTTTTTTTTTAGAACTGACGCTTTTGAACTGTGGTGTTGGAGAAAACTCTTGATTGTCCCTTGAACAATAAGGAGATCAAAGCAGTCAATCCTTAAGGAAAGCAGTCCTGAATATTCATTGGAAGGACTGATGCTGATGCTGAAATTCTAGTACTTTGGCCATCTGATGTGAAGAACTGACTCATTTGAAAACATCC
The DNA here is from genome assembly GCF_000754665.1 of Bison bison bison. Lineage (NCBI taxonomy): Eukaryota > Metazoa > Chordata > Mammalia > Artiodactyla > Bovidae > Bison > Bison bison. The sequence continues at coordinate 5,244,775 of NW_011494919.1, read as the reverse complement.
TGATGCTGGGAAAGATTTAAGGCAGGAGGAGAAGGGTTCGACAGAGGATGAGATTATTGGATGGCATCGCCGACTCGATGTATGTGAGTTTGAGCAAGCTTCAGGAGTTGATGACGGACAGGGAAGCCTGGCATACTGCAGTCCATGAGGTTGCAAAGAGTCGGACAGTGACTGAACTGAGCTGAGCATTTAAAAATGTTTGCTCTTGCTTTTTATAAATGTTCAACAGCACATAAAGTCATTTTCATGATAGGCTGAGATTTTTGGGAACATATCCTCTTTCCTAAAAACTGGAAAATCAAACATTTGCTTAATAAATAGAACTGCTATTGAATATATCTTCCTTCTTTGTGTATATTTTAAGTGGTAGTTTGTAAAACTTATCAACAGTTCTAACATAGCGTTACTTAGTCACATACATACTCAGTAATCCATGAAGATAAGTTGTGATTGATGCAGGAATTAAATGACAACATATCTGGCAAACATTTGTGAAGAATGTGTATATATTTACAATGATTTAATAAGTCAGTGGCACCCCACTCCAGTACTTTTGCCTGGAAAATCCCATGGACGGAGGAGCCTGGTGGGCTGCAGTCCATGGGGTCGCTAGAGTCGGACACAACTGAGCGCCTTCACTTTCACTTTTCACTTTCATGCATTGGAGAAGGAAATGGCAACCCACTCCAGTGTTCTTGCCTGGAGAATCCCAGGGATGGGGAAGCCTGGTGGGCTGCTGTCTACGAGGTCGCACAGAGTCGGACATGACTGAGGCGACTTAGCAGCAGCAGCAGCAGTAGCAGCATTTTTTATTAAGAAAGAACAGGGTTTTCTGGGTTTCAAAAAGAAGGAATAGAAACTGGAATTAAATGTAGTTTATTTCTGTTCTAAAGTATAAATGCTGTAAGCTTTAAAAGATTTCAGGAAAGAAAAATAGAGAACCAGTTCAAGGTAAGAGCATGAAGGTAAGATCAGCCTTGGTACATAGCAATAAAGAAAATATATAGCTTTAGATGGGTTACAAAATTAGGTCAATTCATTTTTAATTGCCTTTTTTTGAAAGGTCTTTTGAGAGAGTGTAATATGATATTTTAAGAACAAAATACCTTTCTTCTCCCATTCTCCTATTCGATCATTAAATTTTTTAGCATCAAGGGAAACTTACTATATTCCACTTTGAATCCACTAAATTATAAGAATAATTTTTTTTAATCTGTAACAAAGAGCTGTAACATGCTTCTAAAGATAATTAGTAACTGTCAAGTTAATGAATTTCAAAATAAAAAGTTATTTGGAATATATATTCCATGCTATTTACTTTCTCTTATTTTTCAATGGTCTGCATCAGGTTATTAGTAGAATAAATAGATCCAAAAATGGAACGAATTGTTTTGGAATTTATCATAACATGTTTAATTGATGTACTGAACGAGAGTATTCATTTTCTGCTATGATCATTAAGAATAAACATGGGTGATAATGATGGGAAAGCAAAAGTAGAGCTCTATATTTGTACTGGGCTGCACCCTGCAGGCCTGCATGCCCTGTGCTTGTGCAGCCTCAAGACCAAAGAAAGAGCACAGAGTCAGCAACAGAGAGAGATGTCGATGGTTTAATAGATAGAGGGATCTTTCATGTCTTGAGCCAGGTAATGGAGCGACACCCCACTGTGTGCAGCAGATGGGTAGCACATGACTTTAGTCTTTCTAAAGATAGGGGTGGGAGATGGAGGTGGTTAAAGTTGCAGAAGGAATAATTGAGTTAAGTTGACTCATTGGTTACCCCTGGGAAACCAGCAGAGGGGCCCCTTTGATAAACTATCATAATGGAGATTATGTGGACAGAATAGCCTTACAATCCATGGGGTCAGAAAGAATCAGACAGGACTGAGAGACAAACACTTTCACTTTCATAATAGAGATAGAAACAGTGGCGGATTTTATTTTCTTGGGCTCCAGATTCACTGCGGATGGTGATTGCAGCCTTGAAATTAAAAGACAATTGCTCCTTGGAAGAAAAGCTATGACCAATCTAGACAGTGTATTAAAAAGCAGAGACATCACTTTGCCCACAAAGGTCCATCTAGTCAACGCTATGGCTTTTTCAGTAGTCATGTATGGATGTGAGAGTTGGAACATAAAGAAGTCTGAGTGCTGAATAATTGATGCTTTCAAACTGTGGTGTTGGAGAAGACTCTTGAGAGTCCCCTTGGACAGGAAGAAGATCAAACCTGTCAATCCTAAACCAACCCTGATGCTAAAGCTGACGCTCCAATACTTTGGCCACCTAATGTGAAGAGCCAACTCACTGGAAACAACCCTGACATGCTGGGAAAGACTGAAGGTAGGAGGAGAAGGAGGCAACAGAGCATGAAATGAATGGATGGTATCACTGAATCAATGGACATGAGTTTGAGCAAACTCTGGGTGATAGTGAAGGACAGGAAGCCTGGCATGCTGCAGTTCACTGGGCTCCAAAGAGTGGGACATGACTGAGTGAACAATGGCAAGAGAGTTCTGATCTAAAGATTAGAAGAATCACTCCCTGGGGCTGGGGACAAGTATGTAGGCACTTACCAATTAGATTCTATGATTAAGAGGAAAGGCCAGTGAGATGAGTAGGGTGTGGTTAGCAAACTGATCAGGTTCAGAACCACCCACGGCATTTACTTGACATGACTCTCCAGTTTCCTTCAAACTAGGATAGTTCTCAGTGTTTTCTTGACTTTCATGATCTTAAAACTTTTGGAGCTTAAGAAAAATCATTTTGGAGAGCATTCCTCAATCTGAGTTTGTCTAATGTTTTCTCACGATTATCTGCACAGGCTATGCATCATTGTCAGAAATATTGCAGAGGTTATGATAAGTTCTCTTCACATCTTGTGAGGTGGCATGTAATTTCTGTTTTTCCCAATGCTGATAATGACCACTTTGACCAGTTGATTAGTAGGGGGTCTTGCCAAGGTTCTCCATTGGAGAGTTACTCTTTTTTGCAATAAACAAGTATTTTGTAGACAGGTACATTGAAACAATTCAAATAATCAAGTTCCTAATTAAACTTTTAATTTATTCAAGTTATTTTTATCAACATGGATTCATGCTTTCCTGTTTATTTCATAAGTTAAAATCAATTTATATAATATGTCAACTATTTTATTGTTTGGTCGCTAAGTCGTGTCCAACTCTTTGCGACCCCATGGACTGTAGCCTGCCAGGCTTCTCTCTCCATGGAATTTTCCCTGCAAGAATACTGGAGTGGGTTGCCATTTCCAACTCCAATATCAATTATTCTTCATTAAAAATATAATCAATTAATATTATTTATTTGGCCAACTAGGAGAACCCCTTTAAGCTGCTTCTCTAATCTTAAAAGCACCTTTGATTCCTCACTCTGCTCAGGTTCTAGCACTCAGTCCTGGCCAGCTACCCACTTTCATTCTCTGTGACTCCCCACTTCAGTCCTGCTAACTCATGCCTTCACTGCTATGTGCCATTTAAGAGTTTTAGGTTTAAATTGCTTAGAATGGTAAATGAATGACGGATGGAATAGTTAAGAGGGAAAAAAATCAACATTTTAATTTTTATTATTAAAAACATTATTATGTTGCTGATTCAGAAGGTTAAATGCTTTTTTCAACCATTTTAATGTTCTTTTAGAAAACAGTGAGTGTGAAACCAGTGGTGGTGTGTGGTATGTGCGTGCTTTTTCTCCCAAAGTGGAGTAAGGGTGTTACAATTACAAATATGATGTTATTAAGATTTAAAGAAAACTAAAATTGAAAAAAAAAATAGAAAAATGCCACTATGTAGCTAAATCTGAAGTATTAACCGTATATCTATAGCTCCTTTGACAATAAAATATTACCACTCAGAGCTTAAAAACAAAAGAATCATCTTTGAATTCTCCCACAATCTTATCTTCTATAAAATTCTGTTGTTTCATGTTTGCAGTACTTGTTATACCTATTTCTATTTTCATTTATTTATATCTGTGCTTTGACTCTTTCTGCCAGTATCTCACGGTGCCAAAAAACTAGTCTTCCTCTACAGACTTTATGCTCTTATCCTATGTTGGGCTACCAAATTAGTGTCATATCCTTCCCTGTTGTCCGGAGAATAAATGCTGTCAACAACTCTATGACCTCTTTTCCAGCCTACCTATTCAGTCTCTTCTTTCTCATTTTTTTTCAAAATTGATCACTCTAGCTCAAGTAAAGATTTATTGTTCCTTTTGGAAACTCTTGAATTTCGAGGTCTGTATCCATTCTTTCACTTTCTCCAATGGCATTCTCTTCTTTAATTCTCTGTTTGCTTACATCTTCCCAACATATAAAGCCAAGTTCAACTGCAACATCCTCTGTGAAATGTCACATGTGCTTCCTGAGAGGTGCATGCAGCTGATTTTTAACCAAATGATATGCTTTATCTCCCACTATTTTAAATTTACGAGCCACGTAACATTCACAATGTGCTAAACACTATTCTCAGTGCTCCACAAATGCTCACTAATTTAATGCCCAAAACAACACTATGAGATAGGTACTATTATTAATCTAATTTTAAACGTTAGGAAACCAGAGTTTTTAAACAATTCAAGTGCACACACTGATTCTTGAGATCATATATTTAAATTTTATTCTGTGAGGCTGATGTTACTTATAATTAAAATTATAATCTTACCTCATTTATAAGTATATAAGAGAAAATCTATGTATCAATTATTCCTCCCTACCCCCAGAACAAAGCTCATTGCATTACATTTATAATGCATTCAGCTAGTGATTTTAGAATATAGGTTATTTTTACATGAATCAAATATTTCATTAGGTATTGCAAAATGGTTAATTTCTAACTCCAAATGGCTACAGAAATTTATTACCATAAATTAAATAGTTGTTTCAAATACAATTAAAGAAAACTGGGATAACTGTCTGATTTTTTTTTTTTTTCATTTATTTAAAAAGGCTTAGAGTAACTAGTTCACACCACAGATCAGATCAGATCAGATCAGTCGCTCAGTCATGTCAGACTCTTTGCGACCCCATGAATCGCAGCACGCTAGGCCTCCCTGTCCATCACCAACTCCCGGAGTTCACTCAGACTCATGTCCATCGAGTCAGTGATGCCATCCAGCCATCTCATCCTCTGTCGTCCCCTTCTCCTACTGCCCCCAATCCCTCCAAGAATCAGAGTCTTTTCCAATAAGTCAACTCTTCGCATGAGGTGGCCAAAGTACTGGAGTTTCAGCTTTAGCATCATTCCTTCCAAAGAAAGCCCAGGGCTGATCTCCTTCAGAATGGACTGGTTGGATCTCCTTGCAGTCCAAGGGACTCTCAAGAGTCTTCTCCAACACCACAGTTCAAAAGCATCAATTCTTCGGTGCTCAGCCTTCTTCACAGTCCAACTCTCACATCCATACATGACCACAGGAAAA
>NW_011494919.1:5228246-5238902 GCF_000754665.1 Bison bison bison | reverse complement strand
ATAGTCAATAAAGCAGAAATAGATGTTTTTCTGGAACTCTCTTGCTTTTTCCATGATCCAGCGGATGTTGGCAATTTGATCTCTGGTTCCTCTGCCTTTTCTAAAACAAGCTTGAACATCAGGAAGTTCAAGGTTCATATATTGCTGAAGCCTGGCTTGGAGAATTTTGAGCATTACTTTACTAGCGTGTGAGATGAGTGCAATTGTACGGTAGTTTGAGCATTCTTTGGCATTGCCTTTCTTTGTGATTGGAATGAAAACTGACCTTTTCCAGTCCTGCGGCCACTGCTGAGTTTTCCAAATTTGCTGGCATATTGAGTGCAGCACTTTCACAGCATCATCTTTCAGGATTTGGAATAGCTCAACTGGAATTCCATCACCTCCACTAGCTTTGTTCGTAGTGATGCTTTCTAAGGCCCACTTGACTTCACATTGCAGGATCACACCACAGACAGCCTCTAATATGATGGATGGGTTGACTGTTTCAAATCATTTTATTGTACTCATGGATTTTTACATGAGTATATAAAGTACATTTGAAGTGTTTAAATTAATGACAATTGTTAATCTTTTTTTGTTTAAATTATAACATCTTAGAAAAGTGGGGGCTTCTTCCAATTGATTCTTGTCCTGTGGACATAACTTTTGTGGTTTTATAACCACTTCAACAAAGCCGCAGTTTCTTTTTTGGAAATGAGATTTAGAAACCATGATTTGAGTAATGGGAGATGAAGAGGGCTCACTCACAGGCTTTGTACTAGACAGATACAGAAATGATGTTTTGAGGGGAAATGAACCATAAATTCATACTGGTCTATTTCTTTTCAAATGAAAGGGTGCAACATTTCTTCCTTTTTATAGAACCACAGGGCACTTGCTCAGTCAGTTCAGTTTAGTCGATCAGTTGTGCCCGACTCTGCGACCCCATGGACGGCAGCAGGCCAGGCTTCTCTGTCCATCACCAACTCTCAGTTCAGTTCAGTTCAGTCAGAGCTTGCTCAAACTCATGTCCATTGAGTCGGTCACGCCATCCAACTATCTCATCCTCTGTCATCCCCTTCTCTGTCTTCCTTAAATCTTTCCCAGCACCAGGGTCTTTTCCAATGAGTCAGTTCTTCACATCAAGTGGCCGAAGTACTGGAGTTTCAGCTTCAAACTCAATCCTTCCAATGAATATTCAGGACTGCTTTCCTTAAGGATTAACTGCTTTGATCTCCTTGCTGTCCGGGATTCTCAAGAGTCTTCTCCAACACCACATCAATTCTTTGGTGCTCAACTTTCTTTATAGTCCAACTATCACATTCATACATAAATATTGGAAAAACCATAGCTTTGACTAGATGGACCTTTGTCAGCAAAGTAATGTCTTTGCTTTTTAATATGCTGTCTAGTTTGGTCAAAGCTTTTCTTCCAAGGAGCAAATGTCTTTTAATTTCTTGGCTGCAATCACCATCTGCAGTGAATTTGGAGCCCAAGAAAATAAAGTCTCTCATTGTTTCCATTGTTTTCCCATCTATTTGCTATGAAGTGATGGGACAAGATAGTTTGATCCTAGTTTTTTGAATGTTGATTTTATTTAAGCCAACTTTTTCACTCTTCTCTTTCACTTTTATCAAGAGGCTCTTTAGTTTCTCTTTGCTTTCTGCCATAAGGGCAGTGTCATCTGCGTATCTGAGGTTATTGATATTTCTCCTGGCAATCTTGATTCCAGTTTGTGCTTCATCCAGCCCCAAATTTTAGATGATGTACTCTGCATATAAGTTAAATAAACAGGGTGACACTATATAGTCTTGAAGTACTGCTGTCCTAATTAGGAACCAGTCTTCTGTTCCATGCCTGGTTCTAACTGTTGCTTCCTGACCTGCATACAGATTTCTCAGGAGGCAGGGAAGGTGTTCTGTTATTCCCAGTTCTTGAAGAATTTTCCAGTTGTGACCTATACAGTCAAAGGCTTTGGCATAGTCAATAAAGCAGAAGTAGATATTTTTCTGGATCTCTCTTGCTTTTTTGATGATCCAATATATGTTAGCAATTTGATCTCTGGTTCCTCTGCCTTTTCTAAATCCAGCATGAACATCTGCAATTTCATTGTTCATGTACTGTTGAAGCCTGGCTCGGCGAATTTTGAGCATTACTTTGCTAACTTGTGAGATGAGTGCAATTGTGTGGTAGTTAGAACATTCATTTTCCTTGCCTTTCTTTGAGATTGGAATGAAAACTGACCTTTTCTAGTCCCGTGGCCACCGCTAAGTTTTCCAAATTTGCTGACATATTGAGTGCAGCACTTTCACAGCATCATCTTTTAGGATTTGAAATAACTCAACTGGAATTCCATCACCTCCACTAGCTTTGTTTTTAGTGATGCTTCCTAAGGCCCACTTGATTTTGCTTTCCAGCATGTCTGACTCTAGGTGAGTGATCACACCATCGTGGTTATCTGGGTCATAAAGATCTTTTTGGTATAGTTCTTTTGTGTGTTCTTCTCACCTCTTCTTAATATCTTTTGCTTCTGTTAGGTCTACACCATTTCTGTCCTTTATTGTGTCCATTTTTGCATAAAATGTTCCCTTGGTAGCTCTAATTTTCTTAAAGAGATCTCTAGTGTTTCCCATTCTATTGTTTTCCTCTATTTCTTTGCATCTATCACTGAGTAGCGCTTTCTTATCTCTCCTTGCTATTCTTTGGAACTCTGCATTCTAATGGGTATATCTTTCCTTTTCTCCTTTGCCTTTAACTTTTCTTTTCTCAGCCGTTTGTAAGGCTTCTTCATTTGCTACTCTTTAGAAAATAATAAGGAGGACAATAATTAAAGGCAACAGTGAAAATCAGGTGAATAGTCTGCTGACTACTACCCAACTAAAACCTCAGACTTGAGTTGTTCTTACTCTGAGAAATCCAGCCATATGCAAAGTACTTTGCCAGTATGTTGTTATTCTTTAAATCAAACTCAACCGTGCTCATATTATTCAGAAAATATTAAAACATAAATTTTAAAGGCTGACTTTAGCTTGTATTTTCTTATAATATCAGAATATAAAAATGAAATTTCCATAATATTCCTCAAAATTGTTATTTTTTATATATGCATAATGTAGTTTTCAAACTTTTTAAGCTACTGAATCTTTATTAAGTTTCATATAAAAACTTAATATACAAATGAATGGAAGAATTACTCTGGTTGGGGAGGGTTTTATATAAAATTTAATTTCAATAGGGTTGCCTAGAATCTTCCCACTCAGAGAATCATGTTACCAAAATCACTTTAAATAGAAAAATAAAATAATAAGCCTTTGGTTTTCAAGTAAGAATGACTAGGGCCTAAATTGATTGTTGCACTTTTTAGCTCTGTAAATCAAGGAAAAATTACATAATCTATCATGGACATGACTTCCTTATAAGTAAATTCAGAATTTTCAGAGGATTTTATTATGACAACACAATAAATCATGGTTTTGAAAGCATTTTACATTGTGTATGTTTTATATAAATGCATACTGGAATTGTTTATACTCTAAATTTCAATTTCCATTAACATATTAAATCTTGATCCTATAGGAATGAGAACCCTGTCTTTCTCCTCCTCCAGGATTGTCATATATAGTTCCCTGTTTGTTGTTTAGACATGAAGTCGTCTCCAACTCTTTGCGACCCCATAGAATATGCCCCTCAGGCTCCTCTGTCCATGGCATTTCTGAGGCAAGAATATTGGAGTGGGTTGCCATTTCCTTCTCCAGGGGATCTTCCTGACTCAGGGATTGAAACCTTGTCTCCTGCTTGGCAGGTAGATTCTTTATCACTGAGCCACCTGGGATAGTTCCCAAGTGAATCTGAAACAATTGTGAATACCTAGGGCTTCTGAAATATGAGACATTATTGATAAAAGGTATTCATTTTCACCACTGACTAAATCATTCTTTGTGAGTTATTATGTAGTCAGTGGCAGTACAGCATCTATTGATATTTTAGGACCTAGTATATTTCATCCCTCCCTATAAACTCATAATATCTGTAAAGCTTTGCAGCAGGCAGCATATGAATAAGCTATTTTAAAAAATCTGACCCAGGAGATAATTTTACCCTCAAATATGATTTAAATCTTTGATAGAAAATATTTTCTGCATGAGACAATAAGCCTCTTTTAAGATAATTTCAGCTCCAAAGTCATCTTTCACTATAAACCTTGAAGAAGATATTTTAGAATTTTAGAGACGTGCCCTTGTCAGTGCAATGTAACTACATCATGATGTGGAGTCGATGTCTAAATGTTTGGTTAATAAATAGCACACTGGGAGACGATGTGCGTATTACTTTCTATTCCCTGTTTGTTGTCTAATATCATTCTTACTGCTAGCATTTGTTGAACTCAGAAAAATGGAAGTAAAATTATCCTAATAGAAGTTTAAAGAGATTATTCTGGGTGTTATATTTTGGGAAAGTAAGGAGAATGAGAGATTGCAAGCTGAAAGCTCAATAAACATAAAAGACTACAATGTCATAGAATATTTAACATGACTATATTTAACTAGAGATCAGTGAAATTATTTTATTATTTATAACACTTCCAAGACTTAAATTTTACTTTATAGTTATTCGTTCCCCAAGAAGAAAATGGAAACAGGATCTTTCAGTAATGAAGTTGGAACAATGTAAATAGAAATACAGCGTCGACAGGGAACATTACATGTGTTCATCATTTGATGTAGAAACAGTGGTGCCTAACAATGTTGAGTCTCTGATATAATTTACCTCTGACAACACATATTGGAAGTCTTGCACCTTAAAAGAATGCTGTGTGATGACAGGTTATACTATAATCCCAAGATTAAAGCTATTCTGCTTGTATATATCTATTTCCATAATGTACTATTATTGTTATGAATGTTTTAGAGACGGCAGGGCAAAAGTTAGTGTGGTAATCCATGTAATTAGGCAAATAACCACTTAACCCAGAATAAACTGCTTAACAGACTTCATTTACTTTTCAAACAAACAAAAACCTTTTTTTTCTTATGTTTATTTGCAAATTTCAGGACTTGCTTTTCTTTTTCAACTATTAGATTTGTAAAGTAGCCATACAAGCTTGTAATCTCTTGGTAAAATCCATTCAATGAAGCAACATAATATTTTTGGTAACAATATAACAATGGCAAAAAATAATAAAAAGTGAGAATATTATTAAACTTACCATGATTTATTCTTTGGACAGAGTCTGATGTTACATAAATCCTACTGGAATAGTGAGTGATTATGTGCATATAAGAAAAAGTATGTGAACTGAAAGGAGGTGGCCACCTGAAAAATAGGAAACTTCCACTTTAGCAGATAAATAGCTGGTACCTGAAAGGAGGAAAATAAACTAGCTTGGTTGCTAAGGGCAACTCTAAATGCTACTTCTTCAAGCATGACATTGTATTGGAAGATTCATGTCTGTGCCTATGCTATTTATCTATCTGCAAGTGATTAAGATGATGCTATTTTAAGTTAGGTGTTCACACAACTGTCAGCAATCATGAGTTGTGAAGCAGAGAGCATAAGCACAGGGGCTTAAATTCTATACCTATGTGATGCCCAAGGCACAAAAGTGAAAGATAGTGGAGGCTAGGAACATGAAGAAATGTGGGCTTCTTATCAAGTGGAATGTCGCCCTTGTCAAGTAAGGCTGACATTTGCTGGAATGTAACAGGATGCCCATCTGTTTTGGTCAAAATGCAATTGCTGTACAATGGAAAATTACTTGAGATTAACTTGACATATTTGTTGTTTTGCAGTTCTTTGTTCAGTTACCTTATATAAAATTTGCCAGATAAGTCATGGATGTAAAAGCAAATCAGGTTAAAATTTCAATGAAAAATTTATAAGGATGTGTCAAATTTTTTCAGGTATTATTACGACTACTAAAATTGTGTAATGTTTGAATAGTATTTCAAATGAAATTTACAGTTAATATTAGACAATATTCCATGGACTAAATGTTTATAACTATATCTTTTCCAGCTTTGAGTTATAATTGACAAATAAAAATTATATATGTATTTATATATTAATGGTGCACAATGTTTTGATATACATATACTTTGTGAAATGATTACTACTACCAAGCTGACTAATATAGCCATAATCTGACATAGTCATCTTCTTTGGTTTTTTGTAGTGAGAAAATTTAAGGACTACTTTCTCAGGAAAATTTCAAGTATATGCTACAGTATTAATTAATGATTGTCACCATGCTGTGCACTAGATCTCCAGAACTTATTCATCCTACATAACCAAAACTTGGTACCCTTAACCTACATCTCCCTATTTCTCCTACTTCCCAGTCCTACCTCCTGCCTCCCTGGCAACCACTGTTACCCTCTGTTTCTATGAGTTCTACTTTTTTAGGTTCCACAATAAATGAGATCAGGCTATAATTTAAAATCCTAAGTATTTAATGTTGTTGCTTCTAAGGAGGACTTCCCTGGTGGCTCAGACGGTAAAGCGTCCTCCTATGATGCGGGAGTTGGAATGTTGACCTGTGCTGGTGGAAAAGAAAAAAAAAAAAATCTACCAATTCCATTTTCCTAATGAAATTGTGCCTATTGAAAAAATAAAGTCTCATTCCAACTTTGGCATCTGGTATTTTCTATTTGAATGAAAGATGTTGAGGTTACGGGATGGAATGGTAGTTGCCTGTAGACTGTGATTTCCACTCTGGCACTGGATGTACATTCATTTTGAAAGCACAGCCTCCTTTCATCTTTGTTTCTACTATACCAGTCAATGCCTTTAGACAAGATATTTTAAACTGTAGTGCTCAGCTGCATTAACTATAATGTAGACATTAAAGTTCACAAAAATTACTTGAATCCTAATCCACTATATTCTAAACAGCACTTCCTAATTTTTAGTATAAAAATCATATAAAGACTGTGAAAGGGAATTACCCAGAAAGAAAAGCTTAGACGGTGTATGCAACACAAATAAGCTTAACACCAAAGTTATCACTTTGCTTTGCACCTGCAAACAGATAAGTCACCAGCAGACTGCTGAGCACAGGTGTGATGTGCTCAATTCATCTGAGACCCCTAACAGAATAAACTGCTCTATTTACTTCTCCATGAAGCCTCGGTGCGGATCTTTATGAAGCTCTTGATAGAGTGAACTTTTCTACAGCCCTATAAGTAGTTGGGTCCAAATTCAGTCCCGTTGTTCGTGCCAATGGAATATAAAGTTCTGTGGGATTACTTGGTACGTGAAAATTGATGAATCTGTTCTCAAAAAGCTGATAAAAGAAGCATATTAGATAACAGTGTTCTGTACTTCTTAAGAAAAGGGTGACTACAGCTGGTCCCAGTGAGATGTGATGAACTGATTTTCTTTAACAAGCTCAGCAGGCAACTCCGAGGTTAGAACTATGAAACAAATACTTATGTCAGAGCAGGGGCTTGGAGGGTAATTATAAAAGGTGTGGCTTTCAGGAATCACACTTAAGGTCTTGTTCAATAGGTCTCTTGGGGCCCAGAAATCTCAGTGCCTGACAACCCTAGATCCCCAGGCATTTTTGATACAATCAAAGGTTTATAGACTGAACTTTTAATTAAAAGTCAGGTTTACTAAGATACTATTTACATAAATAAAAATCACTGTCTTTAAGAGAACAAATTGAAGAATTGTGTGACCACCAGTATTGACAATATAGGGAACAGTTTTATCATTCCCAAACTTTTCCTCCCACCTCTTTGGACTCAGTGCATCTTCCTGCCCAAAACACCTGACAACTAACCACTCAATTTGTGTTTCTGTCACTACAAGTTTCCCTTCAGGAGAATGACATATAAAAGGAGTCATAGGATATATGTTCTAAGTGTTATTTCACTAACATTATGCTATTGTAATTCATCCATGTCGTTGCATTATCAGTCACTCATTTATTCCTTTTGTTAACAGTAATATTTCATTTTGTGAGTGTACTACCTTTCTTAATTCATTCACAAGGATGTGCACATTTGAGTTTTCTTCAGATTTTGACAATTATGGGTATAGCTGCTATTAATATTATCAAGTAAGTCTTTGCATGGACAAGCATTTTCACTTCTCTTGACACTGCTAGGTTATATAGTAGTTGTTGGGCTTCCCTGGTGGGCTCAGACAGTAAAGAATCCATCTGCAATGCAGGAGACCTGGGTTCAACCCTTGAGTTGGGCAAACCCCCTGGAGAAGGGAATGGCTACCCACTTCAGTCATTCTTGCCTGGAGAATTCTGTGAACAGAAGAACCTGGTGGGCTACAGTCCATGGGGTCACAAAGTGCCAGACACAACTGAGCAACTAACACAATTATAGTAGTTGTATATTTAAATTTACAAGAAAGTGCCAAAACTGCTTTCCAAGTGACTGTGCCATTTTGTACTGTACCAGCAATGTGTGATAAATCAACTTGCACTATGTACTTCTCAGAACCTGATACTGTTAGTCATTTTTATTTAGCCATCCCACTCGATAGTTAAGGGTATCTCATTATGGTTTATGTTTTAATTTACATTTCCCTGTTGACTTATAATGATGCCGGTTGCCATCCACATACTTCCAAAGGCAAAACATGTCTGTGTATCCTAACACTCCTATAAGGGACTTGTCAGCATTTGTATCATGATCTAATAGATTATCTGGCTTTTTCTCATGGTTAGGGTAGGGTTAATATAGTCTTGTAACTGTCAATGTTTTAAGCAGAATCTGATGCAGACAGAACTCTAATATACTTTTCTTAAAGTGTCTAAAGGAACTGAACCCACTGAAGGAAGTCATAAAGTTTCATTTCTGTGAGTGGGTGTCCATGTGAAAACTCAAGATACTTTCCTAACTGCAGATGTATTTCTGACTCTTGGAAAAAAATGGTGGGGTAATAAAAAAACTTATATATATATATATTCATACACACATATATATATACTGGAGAAGGCAATGGCATATATATATATCACTTTCAGTTCAGTTCAGTTGCTCAGTCGTGTCCAACTCTTTGCGACCCCATGAATCGCAGCACTACAGGCCTCCCTGTCCATTACCAACTCCCGGAGTTCACTCAAACTCATGTCCATTGAGTCAGTGATGTCATCCAGCCATCTCATCCTCTGTCGTCCCCTTTTTCTCCTGCTCCCAATCCCTCCCAGCATCAGAGTCTTTTCCAATGAATCAAATCTTCGCATGAGGTGGCCAAAGTACTGGAGTTTCAGCTTTCGCATCAGTCCTTCCAATGAACACCCAGGACTGATCTCCTTTAGGATGGACTAGTTGGATCTTCTTGCAGTCCAAGGGATTCTCAAGAGTCTTCTCCAACACCACAGTTCAAAAGCACCAATTTTTTGGTGCTCAGCCTTCTTCACAGTCCAACTCTCACATCCATACATGACCACTGGAAAAACCATAGCCTTGACTAGGCGGACCTTTGTTGCAAAGTAATGTCTCTGCTTTTGAATATGCTATCTAGGTTGGTCATAACTTTCCTTCCAAGGAGTAAGCGTCTTTTAATTTCATGGCTGCAATCACTGTCTGCAGTGATTTTGGAGCCCCCAAAAATAAAGTCTGACACTGTTTCCCCATCTATTTGCCATGAAGTGATGGGACCAGATGCCGTGATTTTAGTTTTCTGAATGTTGAGTTTTAAGCCAACTTTTTCACTCTCCTCTTTCACTTTCATCATTTTTAGTTCCTCTTCACTTTCTGCCATAAAGGGTGGTGTCATCTGCATATCTGAGGTTATTGATATTTCTCCCAGCAATCTTGATTCCAGCTATATATCACTTAGTATTTTTCAAATTATTTATTTCAGAAACATAATAGAATAATGTAAATGGTCATGATAAGCCATTTACAAAAGTCTCTAGAATCAAGGTATTAAATAAAGGCAGGAGAAGGAAGAATAGAAAATAAAATTGGATATCACACATATTTTCCTTGTGAATTTTAAATTCATTTATATATAATATTGGAAAGGGAAAGATTTTTTAATATCAGTGCACAAAACCACTTGTCATAAAATGTATGGTAAAAGGGAAAGATTTTTTTAATATCAGTGCACAAAACCACTTGTCATGATGAAAATGTATGGTAAACTTCTTAATTTAAACTTTAATTATTTTTAACAGTTAATGATCATAACAGGAAGTTATCAGATAATAATAATATTTTAGATAGGACACTCAAAACAATTAATGAGAGTCAATATTTACTGGACAATCATTACATGCCAAGTGTTCAACTTCATACTTTGAAAATATTGTCGTTCAGTCATTCAGTCATGTCCAGCTCTTTGCAAATCCATGCACTGCAGCATGCCAGGCCTCCTTGTCCTTTACTCTCTCCTGGAGCTTGCTCAAACTCATGTCCATTGATCAATGATGTCATTCAACCATCTTGTCTTCTGTCATCCCCTTTTCCTCCTGCCTTCAATCTTTCCCAGCATCAGGGTCTTTTCCAAAAGTTGGTTAACATAAATATTATAAATATAACTAATATAAATATTAGCTCATTGAAATAACCTAACAAGCCAATTAAATGAATAATATTATTATCCATATTATGCAAATAGATCTAAAAACTTGATTATGTGTACAGTTGGCCCTTAGTATCCACGAATTCCACACCCGCTGAGTAATGGCTGTACCATACCATTTGTTAT
>NW_011494919.1:5211149-5228146 GCF_000754665.1 Bison bison bison | reverse complement strand
CCACACCCGCTGAGTAATGGCTGTACCATACCATTTGTTATAAGGGACTTGAACATCCCTTGGATTTTGGTACTTGCAACAATCCTGAAACAAATGCCCCATATATACCAAGGGACTGAAATGACATGTCCATGTTCACACAGCCTTTACGTATTTATGCAGGGTAACAAGATAAAAACCTAGGCCTGGGTATCCTAAATTAGTGCTTCTTGGGATTTAATGTGCATTTGGATCAACCAGGGATCTTGTTAAAATACAAATTGTGATTCAGTGTGTCTAGGTTGGGGCTCAGGAGTTCATCTCTAACAAGCTCCCAAGTGATGTGGATACTGCCTGTCCAAAAATCAGACTATGACTAGCAAGGTTATAGAGTATGACTCCTTACTTCTAAGGTATACTCCCTCACATACAGATACCAACTGAATCAGTCATAGATAAGTGTGAATTCTTATTAGTGTGAAGTGTGAAGATGAGAGTCTATCATTTGTTTATGTCCGATGAGTGAGTATGCTGGGATCAGGAATTCTGTATAAGATAATAAGTGTAAAGGCTTCCAAAATTTAAAATGCAAAGGTGAAAAACTTCTTTGTACCCATTATATGTTTACACATTTATTATGGAAATAGATTCTTACATGTGTTTAAATATTTTTGAAAGAATGTACTGCCATGTTATTTGTAATCACAACAAAACAAATGGGATTCTCTCTAGTATTTAGCAGTAGGGACAGGTTAAATAAAGATGAATAAATCTATTCAATGACATACTGGGCATCATTTAAAAGTGCTTTTAAAAGTTACTTTCTTGTGCTTCCTTGATGGCTCAGACTGTAAAGAATTTGCCTGCAATGCAGGAGACCTGGGTTCAATCCCTGGGTCAGGAAGATCCTCTGGAGAAGGGAATGGCAACCCACTCTAGTATTCTTGCCTGGAGAATTCCATGGACAGAAGAGCCTGGTGGGCTACAGCCAATGGGGTTGCAAAGAGTTGGACATGACTGAACAACTAACACTTCTTGCAAAAGAACTCCACTTGTTTGAAAGCCCAGTGTAGGTAGAGACTGTCTGTTTTATTCATGTCTGTGATGTCCATACAGATGAAGCATGCCTTCTACACAGCAGGTATTCAAAACTCAACAATTTTTTGTTGCCTGAATGAATATATGACTTACAAGATATATAGAAGAGTCTTTTGGACTCTGTGGGAGAGGGAGAGGGTGGGATGATTTGGGAGAATGGCATTGAAACATGTATAATATCATGTATGAAACGAGTCGCCAGTCCAGGTTTGATGCACGACCCTGGATGCTTGGGGCTGGTGCACTGTGACGACCCAGAGGGATGGTATGGGGAGGGAGGAGGGTTCAGGATGGGGAACACGTGTATACCTGTGGCGGATTCATGTTGATATATGGCAAAACCAATACAATATTGTAAAGTTAAAAAATAAAATAAAATAATAAATAAATAAAATAAATAAAGTTTTAAGCAGAAAAAAACAAAAACAAGATATACTACTGAGTGAAAAAATGTATAATAATAGTTATAGGATTTG
The DNA here is from genome assembly GCF_000754665.1 of Bison bison bison. Lineage (NCBI taxonomy): Eukaryota > Metazoa > Chordata > Mammalia > Artiodactyla > Bovidae > Bison > Bison bison. Next base: position 5,226,593 of record NW_011494919.1, on the reverse strand, counting down.
GGGGGAGGGAATCTGTAAATTTTGGATAGAGGTAAAATTATACCTTCTTCCACAGTTTGAATATTAATGTCATATTTGCTATTATTTGGAAAATAAAATTAATAAAAATATAAGAAAAGGAGTATCAGAAATATCAAGAAGTTAGTATATTACTCCTTAGATTCCAGTTTCTTTTTTCAATGGTTGAAAGCATACAACATAAAATTTACCATCTTAATCATTTTTACAAGCTGAAATCAAGATTTCTGGGAAAAATGTCGATGAATCAGATACGCGGATGCTAACTCTCTAATGGCAGAAAGTGAGAGGAGCTAAAGAGCCTTTTGATGAGGGTAAAGGAGGAGAGTGAGAAAGCCAGCTTAAAACTCAATATTAAAAAAAAAATAAGATCATGACATCTGTTCCCATCACTTCATGGCAAATAGAAGGGAAAAAGGTGGCAGCAGTGACAGCCTCCTCTTCTTACGCTCTAAAATCACTGCAGATGGTGACTGCAGCCATGACATTAGAAAACAATTGCTTCTTGGGAGGGAAGCTATGACAAACCTAGACAGTGTGCTACAAAGCAAAGACATCGCTTTGCCAACAAAGGTCCAAATACTCAAGGTTATGGTCTTTGCGGTAGTCATGTATGGATACGAGAGCTGGACAATAAAGAAGGCAGTGAAAGTGAAAGTCGCTCAGTCGTGTCCGACTCTTTGTGGCCTCATGGACTACACAGTTCATAGAATTCTCTAGGCCAGAATACTGGAGTGGGTCACCTTTCCCTTCTCCAGGAGATCTTCCCAACCCAGGGATCGAACCCAGGTCTCCTGCATTGCAGGAGGTTTCTTTACCAGCTGAGCCTCAAGGGAAGTGTAAAAGAAGGCAAAGCACCAAAGAATTGGTGGTGCTGGAGAAGACTCCTGACAGTCCCTTGGACTGCAAGATCAAACCAGTCAATCTAAAAGTCAATCTAAAATCAACCCTAAATACTCCTTGGAAGGACTGATGCTGAAGCTGAACCTCCAATAGTTTGGCCACCTGAAGTGAACAGTCAATTTATCGGAAAAGACCCTGACACTGGAAAGATGGAGAGTATGAGGAGAAGGGGACAACAGAGAATGAGATGGTTGGATGGCATATGGATTCGTTGGACATGAACTTGGGCAAATTTTAGGAGATGGTGAGGGTTAGAGAAGCCTGGTGTTCTGTAGTCCATGGAGTTGTGAAGAGTTGGACTCGGCTTGGCAACTGAACAACGACAACCACTTTGAAGTGTACAGTTCAGTAGATTAAATATTTTCACATTGCTCTGAAAGAGACATCCAGGATCTTTTCATCCTGCAAATCTGAAATTCTATACCCATTAAACAACAACCACAGATCTCTCTAAAGGAAGTGCTTCAAGCTACTATGTTGAATCAAAGATAAATTTCCTTCCAGACTTCTTCCACATATTTTATTCATATATTTAAATTTGCACAGCCAAAATTAGCCTCAAGGCTTCCTCTTTCTCATTTTTTTAGAATTCAACTTTGTTTAATGCCTTCCCCCAAATTTGGGGATAATCAAAGGGAATTAAAGGTTATCAAATTGATTTATACCACTATCTAGTCCTGCATATCAATTTTACAATATTAAGTATTCCACAGAAATTATAAGGTAATTTGGGGATTAAGAAAGGAGATAGAACCAAAAGAATATGTTTTACTATGCATTCTAAATCTGTTTGACTGTGCTCCGAGTAATGGCTACCTTTATTCTTCAACTCTGCCAAAATTTAGTTGTAAATAAAATAGAACCTACTCAAAATCTACAGAGGCTAAATTATGAGTCCAGATCCTAGGGCTCTGTGATACAATTTATACGATTTACAACTACTATGCTTTTTCTTTCAGTTTTAGAATATGTAAACACATCTATTTCTTGAGACCGAGCTAAGTATTTATTTTGTTCTTGCAAATTTTTATTGCAGAAGAATATGACACACCAAAATTATCTGGAATAACATGGTTACAAATTTTTACACAGAGATTTATAATTGAAGCAATAGAAAGAAATAAATATTTTCAAAACTTCAGTAAAAAAGTTGAGTTGGTAAACTAAAAAAGTTAGATTAACCAATCATAAGAGTATACTTTCGTAGAACACATTTAGGCAGTAATTTTCTAAGTATGGTCTAGGTCCAGAATTATTTGCATAAGAGGGGAAATATTGAGAAATGCAAATTCTCAGCTCCACTGTAGATCAACTGAATTCAATAAGGAAAGGGTTTACCAGCATGTTTTAAAGATTCCTCATAGGAGATTCTATCACATGGCACAGTTTTCTAACTACTGTTACAAACTATAAATTGTTCACTACTCTTTGATCAGTGCAAGCAGTCTTAACCTAAAAAAAAAGAAGAATCAACTGCACCAACTATTCATTTGATGTTTCCTTTTGTAGCCCAAGTACAGTTTTAAGTGGTATCTAATTTAGTCTTTGTTCTTAAATTTCTGTAGCTCAGTTTGTAGCTTAGATAATAGCTCAATGAAATTTACTGCATATTTGTATATACTCAGATGGAGTATTCAATGATTATGGCTCATCAAGGTTAATTGTGATACCAGTGATTTCTATTTCTATGCTCATCACTTGTGAAGCTGCAGGTGTGACTGGTTTCTGACAGTGCTCCAAGTGACGAGTGCCCTCAGCTCTCCAGCTGAGCCCAAGACACTGACAGTACAGGTATGGGAAAGGGTCACTGTGTGAAGCTAATTTCTGGTAGCTACATGAGACAATGATCCATTTCACACAGTGGCTAACTATGAATACAACGGCACGACTGATGTTCTTTTTCTTCGTACTGTTTCCTCAGTTCCACTCTTCAGTTCAGTTCAGTCGCTCAGTCGTGTCCGACTCTTTGCAACACCGTGGATCGCAGCACGCCAGGCCTCCCTGTCCATCATCAACTCCCGGAGTTCACTCAGACTCATGTCCATCGAGTTGGTGATGCCATCCAGCCATCTCATCCTCAGTTGTCCTGTTTTCCACCTACCTCCAATCCCTCCCAGCATCAGAGTCTTTTCCAATGAGTCAACTTTTTTCATGAGGTGGCCAAAGTACTGGAGTTTCAGCTTTAGCATCATTCCTTCCAAAGAACACCCAGGACTGATTTCTTTTAGAATGGACTGGTTGGATCTCCTTGCAGTCCAAGGGACTCTCAAGAGTCTTCTCCAACACCACAGTTTAAAAGCATCAATTCTTCGTGACCATATAAACCCCAGTACCTGATGTGGGCAATCTGGACGGCTCAGAGGACAAGTAACATTTGAACTAAAATATTCATAAAATTGCTATAAAGACTAATTTGAGGGTGGGCAATTTCAGGCACACATCAAAAAAACTTTTGTTCTAGTATGACTCTAATAGGATTTATGTAGTGGAACTAGACTAGGATTTGAGAAGGTAACACAAAAAACAGTTATTTTCTAACATCAGATACAAGCATTTTAATTACCATTTAAGACAGATAGGCAGTGTTTGTTTAATAAATGGGTACACAGAATTTTGTGGAGTATAGTTGTGATTTTTTTCATGCATGTTTATATAGCAGAAAATTCATAATGCTAAGTTTATTGCCCATGGCACACATTTTCAGATCTTCGTTGGCTATCTCACTTATGTTTTCCTGGTGCCATTTGAATCTCATAATTTAATCTAGAGTACTGGTGGCTCATGGTAAAGAATCTGCCTACAATACTGAGACCTAGGTTAGATCTCTGGGTTGAGATGATTCCCTGGAGAAAGGAATAGAAACCCACTCTGGTATTCTTATCTTGAGAATTCCACGGACAGAGGAGCCTGGCAGTCTATATTTCAAGGAGCTGCAAAAAGTTGAACACAGCTGAGAAACTGAGCACAACACACTTAGTCAAAGCAGAGCCACTTATGTAATAACTAAACTAACTTTCTTTTCATATTGTAACACAGGGATTTTACTGAAATACAGAATCAAGCATTCATTTAAGCAGAATTCAACAACATATTAGGGACTGCTACTCAAAGTGTAGTCTGCAGACCAGCAGCATTTGAGCTTGTCAGAAATGCAGAGTCTCAGGAATTATCACAGACCCACTGGAGTAGAATCTGTACTAACATGATTCCGATTGGTCTGTATATTCATCAGAATTTCAGGTGCACAGTATTGTGGAGAAATATATATTTGATTTCTCTAGTATGTTGTTCTTTGCTGCCAAAAATGAACATGCACTTTGATTTACTGAGGTTTTCAGCAGCCAGTTTGTGGATTGAAATGTGCAGAATTATCATCCCGACTGTATAAATCTCACAGACCAAGGCATCTCTCATAAGTATATATCATTTTTATATCTATTGTTCCTATAGTCTCTTAAATAGTTCCTATAGTCAATTTTTCTGCTCTTTAACTTCCTCACCTGTAACATATGGATGGCACTAATACTTGCATTTTAAGGCTGTTTTGAGGATTATATGAGTTACACATGTAAAGCATTTGGAAGAGTTTTGGACACATAGTAAACTGTCCTTACTTGTTACTCTTGGCATTGCTTTTTTGAAGTTAGACATAGAAAGGTGATACACATTTCATCAGACCAAGTGAGAGGAGGGGCCAAGAACTAAGATGGGCGAGTGAGTGGGTGAGAGTTTAAAGAAACTACAAAGAGGCTGTTCGGTTGGTCTCAATTCCTCATGACACCTTCCTCTTGGATTGAACACAGCAAGGTAAGATCAAGCCAGATGAGCCTCACCGGTCATCTTGGGTTGCACAAAGTTTTTGATCGTCACTCTAGAGAAATTTACCTGGCACCCCTGTGGTCTGCCACAGGGTAGCCACGTTCAGCCAGGGTTGCCAAAGGAAAAGCAGTGGTACTCAAACCAGAACTATTTTATACACACTTCGTCAAAGAGGGAGAGCAAACCCCCAGAAAGATGGCTGATGGCATTAAAGATAAAACATGAAAGACAGATAATTTTTTCAAGGATGTCTTTTTTTTTTTTTTTCAGTCTGAAGGGATTTTACAGGAAGCATCATATACTTGAAGGAGAAATCTGGCCAGAGGGGTTAAACTTCACTTGGTATTCTGGCCACTCCGGGTATTACTTCATGTCTTGATTTTTAAAACAGTGTGTCTTTACTTAAAATCAATTTTCTAGAAAATTTACTTAGGATCAAACTTCTAGAAATATGATTGTTTTAAGATAGGTGTATCTCTTGTTTAAATGTAATAACAGAATAAAAAGATGTACAGATTGGATCTTCCTTGAAAAAGCAATTTCAAATAATGTTTCACGGAGAATAATAATGAATCCAGTGTAGCATCACTTTCTGCTTTAAAAAGAAAAAAGAAAGAGGAAAAAAAGACACTACTAAAAATGACTCTGAAAATGAGGGTACTTTCATATTTACCATTTGGGAAGTGAAAAGAGTTTATGACAGTATTTATGAAATATTCAAGCCTGTCTACAAATTAAAAGTGGAATAATAATGATGATCACATTAGAAACAAAATGCTATTATATTGGTCTTCTATGAGGTGCAAACAACCTATACATTGCTTCTGATCCTACCATCAAATTACAAGGTGTTTGGTCTATTAGGATCAGGCAGTAGAATTTCTCATTTAAAGATGAAGAATACAATGTTCAGAGACATTCTGTGACTTGTCTTAGGTCTCAGACAAAGCAGTAATAAGAGATACCTAAATGGGTCATTCCTGTTAGCCTGCACCAACATCTTCCCTTAAGCCAGGCCAGAGAAACTTTCTAAGAATAATACTTCCGCTTTGTCCCCCAAGCCATCTTGCTACACTAATTCTCACATCAATCAATATCTAAGCCTCCACTTTCATGGTAATGAACTAAGTGAGCATACAATCCAGGTGTGCGTGTAGAACTCTGCAGTCCCGACTCTTAAATATTTTTCCACAATTGACCATTAGAGACAGTGACTACTGTAGACATTCTCATTTTCTAGACAATCATCTCTGTAGTTGAAGCAAATATCTATTTCTCTCAGCAGCACCTAAAGCATAGGACAGAGACATGTATTATAGCAACTCTTCCTACACATCCGAGAAGATGTGATACTCTTCTGAAACATCTGGCTCCCCAGCAAATAAATATTTGGTGCTTGATAAAGATTTTCTAATGATGAAAAGAAAAGACACAGTCCTGTTTCTTTTCTTAGAGTCATACAGGGCTGTTGAGAGGGAGATCTCCCTTTCCCAAAGTAAAATAAAAGTAGGCAGTGGATGGAGGATTTATATTTGCTGTGAATCTTATCAGTCTTCTCTCTTTCCCTCTCCAAAAAAAATAAATAAGTAAAATTAAGCCCATTAGGCTTGAATAAACTCTTAAATTTGCAAGACATGAATCACCACATTTTCATTCGCATCAGAACAACTAAATATAGTTGTTTTTAATTTCTTACAAGACACAGTTCAGGACAGCCATTTTTCTGAATCTATAGTTTTTAATATAAATCTTTTTCTCTCCATTCACAGGTACTTATTTATCACTCTGAGACATTCTCACTGAATTTTTTTCTTTAAAGTTTTTGTTTGTTTGTTTGTTTTAATTGTGTTGTTTTTGTAGCCTGTGTCATTCCTTTGAAAGTTCAAAATCCACATTTGGCAAAGAGGTTCCCAAATCACCTCCATGCAAAAGGGATGTGTTTACGACAGCATAATACCCACAGCAGGATGGGAATACTTAGGGAAAGCAGAAGATGTATAAGGGAGGAAAGAGGAGGTACAGAGCAAACATTTATAGGAACTACTTATGAAACCTTGAGGTAGTGTCTTTAGAGCAATCCCACCTTGGGATTGATGTTCCTGAGCCCATTTCCTAAGAAGTGTCACTGTGAGCATCCAGAGAAGCTGGTTTGGGTGGATCTCATGGGGGTAGCAGGGAGATGCGAAGTTTCCCAAGTGGCACTCGTAAAGAACCCGCCTGCCAATGCATGACTCACAGGAGAGGCGGGTTGGATCCCTGGGTGGGGAGAATTCCCTGGAGAAGGAAATGGCCACCTGCTTCAGTATTCTTGCCTGGAGAATCCTATGGACCGAGGAGCCTGGCGGGCTACAGTCCATAGGGTCACAAGGTATCGGATAGGACTCAGCGACTGAGCATGCGGGCACAGGGGGCAGGTACAGAGGTCTGCTAGCCCTCACATTGTGTGGGGGGCACACAGTGGTCAGGTGTCCCTGCTGCCTCACCCCCTCAACACAGCTTACTGGGTGAGGATGTTCTTTTGACGAGGAAACATGGCTGTAAGACCAGTAGGCTCAGCTTTACAGAGGAACTGGCACAAAAGACAAGAAAGAAATACAAATGAAAAACTTGATAGATTTGGCCACACACAAATATAAAATGCCTGCATGTTAAAATACAGAAAAGGGGCATTTCAGCGGGAAAACAGAGTAAGAAATATAACCTGACAACACTCTAGACACAAGACAACCAATAAGCCTATGACACATATTGAACTTCACTTGTAATCAAACAGAAAAGGATGCAAAAAAAAAAAAAAAAGACTCCCACTGGAAAAGATCAAAAGAAAAAAAGTGTTAGCAATGAGTAGGAAGCAGGCACTTTCCTATGCTGTTATTAACAATGGAGGAATACGTGATAAATACATTTGAAGGAAATGTATTATGAATGGCTATCTTATTTATTTACCTTAAAATTAAAATGTCTATATTTTTGATACATTAATATCATTTACTGGAATTTGTCACAGAGACCTTTTAAAACGTGTTAAAAATTCATACACAAAGGAATTTCATTATAATACTTTTTTTCTAATATTAAAAATGGAAATGGAGACAATGTAAATGTTGAGTTTATATACATAAAATGTAATGGCAAATTATGATATGGCACATAAATGTAGTCAAAATCATAATTTTAAAGATTTGTAAGGATATGGGGGAATAATTGTGATCGTTCAGTTCAGTTCAGTTCATTCGCTCAGTCGTGTCCGACTCTTTGCGACCCCATGAATCGCAGCACGCCAGGCCTCCCTGTCCATCACCAACTCCCGGAGTTCACTCAAACTCACATCCATAAGTCAGTGATGTCATCCAGCCATCTCATCCTCTGTTGTCCCCTTTTCCTCCTGCCCCCAATCCCTCCCAGCATCAGAGTCTTTTCCAATGAGTCAATTCTTCGCATGAGGTGGCCAAAGTACTGGAGTTTTAGCTTCAGCATCATTCCTTCCAAAGAACACCCAGGGCTGATCTCCTTCAGAATGGACTGCTGGGATCTCTTTGCAGTCCAAGGGACTCTCAAGAGTCTTCTCCAACACCACAGTTCAAAAGCATCAATTCTTTGGTGCTCAGCTTTCTTCACAGTCCAACTCTCGCATCCATATATGACCACAGGAAAAACCATAGCCTTGACTAAACGGACTTTTGTTGGAAAGTAATGTCTCTGCTTTTGAATATGCTATCTAGGTTGGTCATAACTTTCCTTCCAAGGACTAAGCATCTTTTAATTTCATGGCTGCAGTCACCATCCGCAGTGATTTTGGAGCCCAAAAAGATAAAGTCTGACACTGTTTCCACTGTTTCTCCATCTATTTCCCATGAAGATGGGACCAGATGCCATGATCTTCGTTTTCTGAGTGTTGAGCTTTAAGCCAATTTTTTCATTCTCCTCTTTCACTTTCATCAAGAGGCTTTTTAGTTCCTCTTCATTTTCTGCCATAAGGGTGGTATCATCTGCGTATCTGAAGTTATTGATATTTCTCTCAGCAATCTTGATTCCAGCTTGTGCTTCTTCCAGCCCAGCATTTCTCATGATGTAGTCTGCATAGAAGTTAAATAAGCAGGGTGACAATATACTGGCTTGATGTACTTCTTTTCCTATTTGGAACCAGTCTGCTGTTCCATTTTTAGTTCTGTTGCTTCCTGACCTGCATAAAGGTTTCTCAAGAGGCAGGTCAGGTGGTCTGGTATTCCCATCTCTTTCAGAATTTTCCACAGTTTCTTGTGATCCACACAGTCAAAGGCTTTGGCATAGTCAAAAAGCAGAAATAGATGTTTTTCTGGAACTATCTTGCTTTTTCCATGATTCAGCAGATGTTGGCAATTTGGTCTCTGGTTCCTCTGTCTTTTCTAAATCCAGCTTGAACATCTGGAAGTTCATGGTTCACGTATTGCTGAAGCCTGTCTTGGAGAATTTTGAGCATTACTTTACTAGCGTGTGAGATGAGTGCAATTGTGCGGCAGTTTGAGCATTCTTTGGCATTGCCTTTCTTAGGGATTGGAATGAAAACTGACCTTTTCCAGTCCTGTGGCCACTGCTGAGTTTTCCAAATGTGCTGGCATATTGAGTGCAGCATTTTCACAGCATCATCTTTCAGGGTTTGAAATAGCTCAACTGGAATTCCATCACCTCCACTAGCTTTGTTCGTAGTGATGCATTCTAAGGCCCATTTGACTTCACATTCCAGGATGTCTGGCTCTAGGTGAGTGATCACGCCATCGTGATTATCCTGGTCATGAAGATCTTTTTTGGATAGTTCTTCTGTGTATTCTTGCCACCTCTTCTTAATATCTTCTGCTTCTGTTAGGTACATGCCATTTCTGTCCTTTACCGAGCCCATATTTGCATGAAATGTTCCCTTGGTATCTCTAATTTTACTAAGAAAACATTTGTGGCTCAGATGGTAAAGAAACTACCTGCAATGCAGGAGACCTGGGATCAGTCCCTGGGTTGGGAAGATCCCCTGGAGAAGGAAACAGCTACCCACTCCACTATTCTGGCCTGGAGATTTCTATGGACTATATAGTCCATGGGGTCACAAAGAGCTGGACATTACTGAGTGACTTTCACTTTCACTAAGTAATAATAGTTCGCAAGACAATATGTAATTTATAAGCTCAGTTATGAAATTATTAAGATATGAAAATCATAAATATCTGGATATTGAAATTATGATCTAGTTTTTCCTTAATTAAAAAAAAATCACATTCACATAGGTCAGTATTTCTAATGTAGAGAAAGATATGTAATTAAGTATAGAATTCTCCTAAACCAAATCTTCCTAACTTTCAGAGTTAGTTCTGGGAGATACATCTATAATACTAGATACTAGGCTAACATTCCCATTTGTCTCTCTGATTGATAAAGATTTTGCTAATTTATACCACTCCCCAACCCCCCAACACACCAACTCATTTCTTTCCTACCAGTGTCATATCATGCAGTTTAATTTTTCAGTTGGATAAAATATTAAAGTAAATAAAGCATTTAAGCCACATCTCAAATATATATATATACATTATCTCCTGACTTCTCATTTTGTTGGATGACTATGAATGTTGTATTCTTTCATTTCCCCCTCTCCCCCTCTTCTGCCATTCTACTTCTGACATTTATAATATGCTTACATCTGTAAGACAACAGCTGTTCTGTAACACATTAATTTTTGTAATTTGTGTGGAGATTGATCTTATATTTGAAAACAGTTGGAAAGTATTGATTATGCCATATTTTCCACTTCAAAGCCATGTGGTATGATTCTTCTTGGACTAAAAACATCATGATCACTTGTCAAAATGGAATATTTCTAGGCTCAAGTCATTTTTCTTACAGCAAGGCAGCCATGAGAATGAGTCTTGTAAACATTCAACACAGGGAGCATAGTAATCAGGGACCCCCTGATTACTGTCCTCTGAAACCAGCTCTGGCTTAGTAAGTGCACTGAGGTCAGGTTTCCAGGGGTTGGTCCTAACCAGTGACAGCTTGGAAGGGTCTTTATGCAGGCGCAGTTCTGAGCCAAGTGGGACAGGCTGCACATGGCACAGGAAGTCCCTGAAAGCCTCACTGTACCTCCTTTAGACTGTTCAGCATTCTAGGACGCTGCCTCTCTTCTTCCTTCCCTCTCTTCTTCAGGCAAACTCAAGCTTGCATGTCCTCTCTCCCAAGGCTCTTCCAATCTTCCAGCTTCTCCTCATTTCTCAGCACCCTCACCCACCCAACTAACATCATTGCAGGTTGAATCCTATCTTGGATTCTCCCTGATTGACTGAACATAGATGCCATTAATTTCCCAAAATAATGCAATATTTTCTGGTACATATACACAATGGAATATTACTCAGCTATTAAAAAGAATGCATTTGAATCAGTTCTAATGAGGTGGATGAAACTGAAGCCTATTATACAGAGTAAAGTAAGTCAGAAAGAAAAACATCAGTACAGTTTATTAATGCATACGTATGGAATTTAGAAAGTTGGTAATGATGACCCTATATGTGAGACAGCAAAAGAGACACAGATATAAAGAACAGACTTTTGGACTCTGTGGGAGAAGGCGAGGGTGGGATGATTTGAGAGAATAACATTGAAACGTGTATTACCATATGTAAAATAGATCGCCAGTTCAGGTTCGATGCATGAGAAATGGCACTCAAGGCCGGTGCATTGGGATGATCCTGAGGAATGGGATGGTGAGGGAGGTAGGATGGAGGTTCAGGATGGGGGACACATGTACACACATGGCTGATTCATGTCAATGTATGGCAAAAACCACTACAATATTGTAAAATAATTAGCCTCCAATTAAAATAAACTAATTGATTTCAAAAAATGCAATATTTTAACTTGCTTTATACTTTAACCCTCAATTTTGTACATTTTATTAGCAATATTATATTAATTATATCATCCATTATTTAGATATTATCTGCTATGCTCCTCTGTCCATCGAATTCTCCAGGCAAGCATACTCGAGTGGGTAGCCATTCTCTTCTCCAGGGTATCTTCCCCACCCAGGGACCAAAGCTGGGTCTCCTGCATTGCAGGCAGATTCTTTACTGTCTGAGCCATCAGGGAAACCTAAATATTATTCTAATTATGTTAATAATTAGTTAGCTATTTCCTTTTAACCTATGTTTTTATTACATAATCAGGTTTTATTTTCAAATTTCCAATGATACTGTCAATTCTGATGCACACCATTTGCTCCATGCCCATGACCTCCCTCCCAGAAAACTTAGTCTTCCTGCTTTAATAATAGAAAAAAAGTATTTTCTTTGACTGATTTCCAAGTTTGAAATCAGGGTTTCCTTTGTGGCTCAGACAGTAAAGAGTCTGCCTGCAATATGGGAGACCTGGGTTCAATTCCTGGGTGAGGAAGATCCCCTGGAGAAGGAAATAGCAACCCACTCCAGTGTTCTTGCCTGGGAATTCCCATGAACAGAGTAGCCTGGCCAGCAACAGTCTATGGGGCCAACGAGTCAGACACGACTGAGTAACTAACACATAAGTTTGAAATTACTACTGATTGTATCTTAAGATCTTTTCTTGACTTTTCCTTATTGCTTCCAAAGCATGTATTCAACTAATTTTCTAAGAAAGGATGAGTCAGAAATAAATTACTAAGCTTTTGGAATTTCATAATGGCTTTGTTCTGATTTAGATATTATCGTTCCATTAAAGTTTTCAATTCTAGTTAGAAAATGCTTTTCCTTCAGAATTTGGAATGCCTGATTTCAATGCCTTTTAAAATACAATACTGCTGATAAACATTCAGACACCTGTTCATTTTCCTTACATTATTGATAATTTTCTTCTCCTCTCTGAATTTCCTTTTAACTTTTCCTATGTTATTCACATACTGAATTTCACAACAGTTTGTATGTGTCTGGTCGCTCAGTCGTATCAGACTCTTTGAGACTCTATCTATGGACTGTAGCCTGCCAGGTTCCTCTGTTCATGGAATTCTCTAGGCAAGAATAATGGAATGGGTTGCCATGCCCTCCTCCAGGGGATTTTCCTCACCCAGGGATCAAACCCTGGTCTCCTGCATTGCACATGTGTGAACATTTGTGAAATGGGGTTAGAGTTAAAGTTAGAGGCAGATGCTTTACCGTCTGAGCCACTGGGGAATCCCTTTAGCTTTTAGTAATTCTTATCTTTCATAATTGCCTATTTGTCAAATTTCCAGAAATTTTCCATTTATTTGTTGCTCATTTTGTAAATACCTTTAGTTTGAGATTCAATCATCTCGGTTTATCCTCTGGGTTTTATTCCACCTTTGTTCTCAGTGTAGTTTTATTAGTCAATAAAGAAAGTACACTTTTTATTTATTTCACAGCCTATCTGATATTACTGAAGAATCTCATATCACTGTTGAAGAAAAAGATATTTCAGACAATAATATCACAGTTTTTTCCCTCTTGAAATAGTATATTCATAATTCAACTCCGCACCATTGCTGGTTTAAATTGTTCTTTTTATGTTAATTAGCCTTAGATTGTATTCTTATTTCTCTTCCCCCAATGGCAAATGTGTATATTTGGGGTCTCACTGTGTCCTTGTCCTGATTGAGCCTCTTTAGTTCACACGTGCTCTATGTTGTATTCAGTGAGGAAATGGTCTGGTATGAATACTGGACAAATAACCACTGACTCTGAGCAGGTCTTGTTTGGCATTTGTGGGACATGCCAACATCAATGGCTAGGATCTGTAGTTCTATCCATTTGCCTTTCATTTAAAGTCTTCACACTCATAGGCATCTTTTTTCCAATCCTAAGCCTCTAACCTTTCACTCATGTTCAGCACCTTCTTTTTATATTTTGAATTGATTAGTTATTTCTCACTGCACATAGGTTGGGGATAGGGTAGAGAATTCTCTCTTTATCTTAACTAATTGCTTCTTCCAAACGTTTTTATTCCTAATCTGGGTAATTCCTTAAAAACCGTGATGGACAGGGCACTGATGTGAAAGCCAAGGCTCTTCAGTGATTCCATGATTTCCCTTGTGCTGGTTCAAGGGCAACAGGACACTTGCTCTGTGTGGTCAGTTTCCATAAGCACATGTGGCTGCCTTTAAACCTTGCACTTTGCTAAGATTAAGTTCTAATGATCAAAGTGACAACTAAATAGGAAGAACTCATATTACCCCATCCTCCCCCTTAGTCTGATAACCTTTGAGATCAGAAGTGAGCAACCTATTCTTTTATTTCTTTCTCCTTAAGTCTGGTCTTATAACTCAGCCCAGAAGCAGGTAAAAAGTCATGAGAGAGGCGGGTCCTACAATAGAAAAGCACAAATCAGGAGGCATTTCATAAATAATTACCATTGGTCTTTCAGGCAGCCCCCAAGGAACTTGTCTATCTTCCCTTCCTCCTGAATTCTGACTTACTGAGAAATAAGACAGAGGAACCAGAGAGAAAATGACATCTTAATCACTGATAATGCTGTTAGGTCAATGTGGCTTTAAGAATATGGCCTCTAGGCTCGCAAATGCTTCCCCTCAGGGTTAAACAAACTGACGCGTCCAATATTGAACAAAGATGACCTTCCTGACTGGTGGAGCTTATCCTCTGAAGGACTGGAGAAAGAAGGCTTCTTGCAGGTTAGGTGGCACCACCAGAAAATTTTAAGTGTTCTCCACTGTTTAAACAAATGCCTGTTTCCTCTGCCCTTGGAGAGAGGCAAGAGGGGGTGGAGCACGAGGGAGCCAGACGTTTTCTTCTCATACCTTTATTGCTGGAGTTCTGAAGAAGGAATTTGCTCCTCTCACGGAAATATGAGGAATGGGAAGTAAATATTCCCCCATAAATTCCTCAGATTCTTTTTCTTGTTAGGCTAACCAATTCTATGATCAGGCTTGATTGTACCTGCTCACTTTTGTACACGGCAAGGGTGACAGATCAGACTACCCCCATTCCCAACTTCACCAGACTACTTGCCTGATGCCAACCCAGCTTCCATGTTACTCCTCCTGAACACACCGGAAGGAAGCTAGTTTGTGCCCCAGAGGTTTTGGAATGGGTTCAGTTCAGTTCAATCACTCAGTCCTGTCTGACTCTTTGTAACCTCATGAATTGCAGCACGCCAGGCCTCCCTGTCCATCACCAACACCCGGAGTTCACCCAAACTCATGTCCATCGAGTCAGTGATGCCATCCAGCCATCTCATCCTCTGTCGTCCCCTTCTTCTCATGCTTCACGACCAAGATAATCACGATGGTGTGATCACTCACCTAAAGCCAGACATCCTGGAATGTGAAGTCAAGTGGGCCTTAGAAAGCATTACTACGAACAAAGCTAGTGGAGGTGATGGAATTCCAGCTGAGCTATTTCCAATCCTGGAAGATGATACTGTGAAAGTGCTGCGCTCAATATGCCAGCCAATTTGGAAAACTCAGCAGTGGCCACAGGACTGGAAAAGGTCAGTTTTCATTCCAATCCCAAAGAAAGGCAATGCCAAAGAATGTTCAAACTACTGCACAATTGCACTCATCTCACATGCTAGTAAAGTAATGCTCAAAATTCTCCAAGCCAGGCTTCAGCAATACGTGAACCGTGAACTTCCAGATGTTCAAACCGGATTTAGAAAAGGCAGAGGTAGCAGAGATCAAATTGCCAACATCCACTGGATCATCAAAAAAACAAAAGAGTTCCAGAAAAACATCTATTT
>NW_011494919.1:5206389-5211049 GCF_000754665.1 Bison bison bison | reverse complement strand
AGTATGGACCTAACAGAAGCAGAGGATATTAAGAAGAGGTGGTAAGAATACACAGAAGAACTGTACAAAAAAAGATCTTCACGACCCAGATAATCACGACGGTGTGATCACTCACCTAGAGCCAGACATCCTGGAATGTGAAGTCAAGTGGGCCTTAGGAAGCATCACGACAAACAAAGCTAGTGGAGGTGATGGAATTCCAGTAGAGCTATTTCAGCTCCTAAAAGATGATGCTGTGAAAGTTGCTATACTCAATATATCAGCAAATTTGGAAAACTCACCAGTGGCCACAGGGCTGGAAAAGGTGAGTTTTCATTCCAATCCCAAAGAAAGGCAATGCCAAAGAATGCTCAAACTACCACACAATTGCACTCATCTCACATGCTAGTCAAGTAATGCTCAAAATTCTCCAAGCCAGGCTTCAGCAATACGTGAACCGTGAACTTTCCAGATGTTCAAACCGGATTTAGAAAAGGCAGAGGTAGCAGAGATCAAATTGCCAACATCCACTGGATCATCAAAAAACAAAAGAGTTCCAGAAAAACATCTATTTCTGCTTTTTTGACTATGCCAAAGTCTTTGACTATGTGGATCACAATAAACTGTGGAAAATTCTGAAAGAGATGGGAATACCAGACCACCTGACCTGCCTCTTGAGAAACCTGTATACAGGTCAAGAAGTTAACAGAACTGGACATGGAACAACAGACTGGTTCCAAATAGGGAAAGGAGTACGTCAAGGCTGTATATTGTCACCCTGCTTATTTAACTTCTATGTAGAGTACATCATGAGAAACGGTGGGCTGGAAGGGGCACAAGCTGGAATCAAGATTGCCGGGAGAAATATCAATAACCTCAGATATGCAGATGACACCACCCTTATGGCAGAAAGTGAAGAGGAACTAAAGAGCCTCTTGATGAAAGTGAATGAGGAGAGGAAAAAAGTTGGCTTAAAGCTCAACATTCAGAAAATGAAGATCGTGGCATCTGGTCCCATCACTTCATGGCAAATAGATGGGAACACAGTGGAACACAGTGGAAACAGTATCAGACTTTATTTTGGGGGGCTCCAAAATCACTGCAGATGGTGATTACAGCCATGAAATTAAAAGACGCTTAGTCCTTGGAAGGAAAGTTATGACCAACCTAGATAGCATTTTGAAAAGAAGAGACATTACTCATTACTTTGCCAACAAAGGTCCGTCTAGTTAAGGGTATGGTTTTTCCAGTGGTCATGTATGGATGTGAGAGTTGGACTGTGAAGAAAGCTGAGCACTGAAGAATTGATGCTTTTGTACTGTGGTGTTGGAGAAGACTCTTGAGAGTCCCTGGACTGCAAGGATATCCAACCAGTCCATTCTAAAGGAGATCAGTCCTGGGTGTTCTTTAGAAGGGCTGATGCTAAAGCTGAAACTCCAATACTTTGGCCACCCATGAGAAGAGTTGGAGTGGGTTAAAGGCTTGCTATTTCTGACCTGAAGCATCAGCATCACCTGGGGCCTTGTTAGAAATGCACAAGTTGTTAGAAGTGCAGAATTTCAGACCAGCTCAGAACTACTTATCCTATAGTTTAAGAGGATCCCTAGGTAATTCTTATGTACATTAAATTTGGAGAAGCATTGGTTTAGAACAAGTGATTAATTAAAGTACCTCAAAGGCTTTTTGCTTAAACCCTAAGCTGAATATTTCCTCCCAATCGATTTTGCACCACAAATTAGCCATGACCATGATCTTCAATGTATCCCACTAGAGATTATGAGATAGAATTAAATTGTAGTGGATGAAATATAGATGAGAGTAAATGAGAGCTGGTGGAATATCCTAATAATAGTCAGTCACACATTCTCTGTCTCTGAATTTAAGCTCTCCCCCATATGGAGTTCAAAAATTATTGCAACCTCAAAATTGAATCCCCTTACCCAAATACTTGGACTGCAAGGAGATCCAACCAGACCGTTCTGAAGGAGATCAGCCCTGGGATTTCTTTGGAAGGAATGATGCTAAAGCTGAAACTCCAGTACTTTGGCCACCTCATGCAAAGAATTGTCTCACTGGAAAAGACTCTGATGCTGGGGGGGATTGGGGGCAGGAGGAGAAGGGGACGACAGAGGATGAGATGGCTGGATGGCATCACTGACTCGATGGACGGGAGTCTGGGTGAACTTCAGGAGTTGGTGATGGACACGGAGGCCTGGCGTGCTGCGATTCATGGGGTCACAAAGAGTCGGACACGACTGAGCGAATGAACTGAACTGAACCCAAATATGAGGGCTCCCTGGTGGCCCTAGTGGTTAAGAGCCCTCCTGCAAATGCAGGAGACATAAGAGAAGTGGGTTCGATCCTTATAGTCATGAAGATCCCCTGGAGGAGGGCATGGCAACCCTCTCCAGTATTTTTGCCTGAAGAATCCCATGGAGAGAGGAGTCTGGCAGGCTCCATTCCATGGACTCGTACAGAGTTGGACACAACTGAAGTGACTTAGCACGCATGTACTCACCCAAATATGCATATAAAACTTGAAGAGATACAAAGTCCATATCGCTTGTTAAAGTAAATAATGAATTCTAAAAATGAAAACTCTTTGACCCTGTGAGCTAGAGTTTCTTTCTGAGATACTTGGGCAGAGAACCCACTCTGAAGGCCGTGCAGTAGATGTCTCTTTGGTAACTGGCGCCAGAACTGTCATCCACTTATTCCCGCTGTCTCCTCACTCAGAATGTGGCATTTGAGGCATATGTGCCTTTTAGCAATGTGTGGAAATTTGCACTGATGATGGCCCAGTTCCCAGATCTCGAGATCTCTTTCTTTCCTGTGTTATTTGGCTTAGTACAGAAAAAGGAAAAAAGCCTTGTGACCAGTATCTCTACCTAACACCTCAAGGTTCTGGACATCTTTCTTTCTTCATCTCTTGAATATTTCCAGCCTAGAGTAGCATTTATTTCTACCTTCAGTTTCTCTGGTAAGCTATGCCTCTACTTATTTTTTTGCCCCTTTCACCCTATACATCAAGGAGGGCTGGCTTCCCTGAGTTGCTAGCAGTTTAACCTGACTTTGCTTCCATTTTTCTGTACCACATACAGAGCAAGCCATTTTGCTGGATAAAAAGACTTTACTCTTTCTCTGGTGGTGTTAGACTTCTGCATTACCTATTAAATTCACTAGTTTTGCTTTGTGAGATCCTTTGGTAAGATTGTAGAAGGAAATGGCAACCCACTCCAGTACTCTTGCCTGGAGAATTCAATGGGCTGAGGAGCCTGGTAGGCTGCAGTCTATGCGGTTGCAAAGAGTAGGACACGACTGAGAGACTTCACTTTCACTTTTCTTGGTAAGATAGAGCAAATGAGCAAATTCTGGGTCTGTCAGACATCATAGAATATTCAAAGAAATATTGTATATCATCACTGCTACTGCTAAGTTACTTCAGTTGTGTCCGACTCTGTGCGACCCCAAAGACGGCAGCCACCAGGCTGCCCATCCCTGGGATTCTCCAGGCAAGAACACTGGAGTGGGTTGCCATTTCCTTCTCCAGTGCATGAAAGTGAAAAGTGAAAGTGAAGTCGCTCAGTCGTGTCCGACTCCTAGCGACTCCACGGACTGCCGCCTACCAGGCTCCTCCATCCATGGGATTTTCCAGGCAAGAGTACTGGAGTGGGGTGCCATGTCCCTTGTCTATTTCCCCAAGGAGACATTTTCCCATCAGACTAAGGATGAATGAATATTATTGTTATTACCTAGTCTGGCTCTATTTCAAGGAGTCTTCTCTCTTTTTTGTCTCTTTCTTCAGAGCACAAGTAATGTTTCCTTACCTAAATTACCTGGGTCACTTTGAAACTCAGTAAGTATTTGATTATATACACTATATTACTAGTTTTCCCCTCTCAAAGTTGTCTATGTCTTCTCCAATCACTATTTCTAAGTATTCCTCTTACTACTTAGGCCTTATCTTATAATTATGATTCATATTATTTTTTATACTTCTATTTTTAAGCTTTTAATATTGAGGTATAAATGATGTACAACATTATTTAAGATCCAGGTATACAACATACTGCTAAGTCACTTCAGTCGTGTCGGACTCTGTGCGATCCCATAGACGGCAGCCCACCAGGCTCCCCTGTCCCTGGGATTCTCCAGGCAAGAACACTGGAGTGGGTTGCCATTTCCTTCTCCAATGCATGAAAGTGAAAAGTGAAAGTGAAGTCGCTCAGTCGTGTCTGACTCTTAGCAACCCCATGGACTGCAGCCTACTAGGCTCCTCCATCCATGGGATTTTCCAGGCAAGGGGTGCCATTGCCTTCTCCAAGGTATACAACATAGTGGTTCACAATTTTTAAAAAAGTTATACTCCATTTATAGTCATTATAAGTATTGACTGTATTCCCTGTATTGGACAAGATACCCTTGTAGCTTATTTTATAGCTAATAATTTGTACCTCTTACTCCCCAATGTTGTCCCTCCCTTCTTTCCCTTCCCCTCTGATAACCACTAATTTGTCCTCTGTCTCTGTGAGTCTGCACCTTTTTTGCTATATTTGCTGGTTTGTTTTATTTTCTTTTTTGAGTTCAGTTATCATACAGTATTTGTCTTTCTCTGTCTGGATTAGTTTCCTTAGCAAGATACCCACAAGTCCATCCATGTTGGCATAAATGCTAAAATTTC
>NW_011494919.1:5203850-5206289 GCF_000754665.1 Bison bison bison | reverse complement strand
ATATATATATATATATATATACACTACATCTTTATCAATTCTTCTGTTGTCACTTAGGTTGCTTCCATACTTTGGCAATTTTAACAATATTGGAGTGCAAGTGTCTTTTTTAATTAGTGTTTTCATTTTTTTTTAATATATATACCCAGGAGTGGAATTTATGAATCATATGATAGTTTTATTTTTAGTTTTTTGAGAAACCTCCATATTGTTTTCCATGGTGACTGCACCAAATTACATCCTCACCAACAGTGTAAAGGTTTCTCTATTCCCCACATCCTTGCCAGGGTTCTTTTTGGTAATAGTCGTTCTGAAAGATGTGAGGTAGTTCATCAGTTTTATGAATTCCTTATTTAATTAAATACTTAAGAGGATATCTCTCAACACCTTTTGGACTCCTTCTGAGAGGAATTTCCTAATCAATGAGATTTTGCCTCTTTCCTGCTGTTATTTATTTATTTGGGGGTGTACCAGCCACTCTTACTAATCTAGGAGAAACCAAACAGGGATGCCTTCCTTAATTCCTTCCTTCAGTTCAGTTCAGTTCAGTCGCTCAGTCATGTCCAACTCTTTGCGACCTCAGGAACAGCAGCACTCCAGGCCTCCTTGTCCATCACCAACTCCCAGAGTTTACTCTAACTCATCTCCATTGAGTCAGTGATGCCATCCAACTATCTCATCCTCTGTCATCCCCTTCTCCTCCTGCCTCTTTCCCAACATCAGCATCTTTTCAAATGTGTCAGCTCTTCGCATCAGGTGGCCAAAGTATTGGAGCTTTAGCTTCAACATCAATCCTTCCAATGAACACCCAGGACTGATCTCCTTTAGGATGGACTGGTTGGATCTCCTTGTAGTCCAAGGAACTCTAAAGAGTCTTCTCCAACACCACAGTTCAAAAGCATCAATTTTTTGATGCTCAGCTTTCTTTATAGTCCAACTCACATCCATACATGACTCCTGGAAAAACCATAGCCTTGACTAGACCTGTGTTTGTTGGCAAAGTAATGTCTCTGCTTTTGAATATGCTGTATAGGTTGGTCATAACTTTCCTTTCAAGGAGTAAGCATCTTTTAATTTCACGGCTGTAATCACCCTCTGCAGTGATTTTGGAGACCCCCAAAACAAAGTCAGTCACTGTTTCTACTATTTCCCCATCTATTTGCCATGAAATGATAGGGCTGGATTCCATGATCTTAGTGTTCTTTTTTTTTTAATTTAATTTTTATTTTTTATGATATTATAGATGTTTTAATGCAATTCTCCCAAATCATCCCCCCTCCCTCTCCCACAGAGTCCAAAAGACTGTTCTATCCATCTGTGTCTCTTTTGCTGTTTCACATACAGGGTTTTCGTTACCATCTTTCTAAATTCCATATATATGCGTTAGTATACTGTATTGGTGTTTTTCTTTCTGGCTTACTTCACTCTGTATAATAGGCTCCAGCATTGCAAAGAAAAGAAGAAACTACTTAGGAATATATCTACCTAAAGAAACTAAAGACCTATATATAGAAAACTATAAAACACTGGTGAAATAAATCAAAGAGGACACTAATAGATAGAGAAATATACCATGTTCATGGATCGGAAGAATCAATATAGTGAAAATGAGTATACTACCCAAAGCAATCTATAGATTCAGTGCAATCCCTATCAAGATACCAACGGTATTTTTCACAGAGCTAGAACAAATAATTTCACAATTTGTATGGAAATACAAAAAAAAACTGGAATAGCCAGAGCAATCTTGAGAAAGAAGAATGGAATTGGAGGAATCAACCTGCCTAACTTCAGGCTCTACTACAAAGCCACAGTTATCAAGACAGTATGGTACTGGCACAAAGATAGAAATATAGATCAATGGAACAAAATAGGAAGCCCAGAGATAAACCCACGCACCTATGGACACCTTATCTTTGACAAAGGAGGCAAGAATATACAATGGAGAAAAGACAATCTCTTTATCAAGTGGTGCTGGGAAAACTGGTCAACCACTTGTAAAAGAATGAAACTAGAGCACTTTCTAACACCATACACAAAAATAAACTCAAAATGGATTAAAGATCTAAACATAAGACCAGAAACTATAAAACGCCTAGAGGAAAACATAGGCAAAACACTCTCTGACATACATCACAGCAGGATCCTCTATGACCCACCTCCCAGAATATTGGAAATAAAAGCAAAAATAAACACAATGGGATCTAATTAAAATTAAAAGCTTCTACACAACAAAAGAAACTATAAGCAAGGTGAAAAGACAGTCTTCAGAATGGGAGAAAATAATAGCAAATGAAGCAACTGACAAACAACTAATCTCAAAAATATACAAGCAACCCCTACACCTCAATACCAGAAAAATAAATGACCCAATCAAAAAATGGGCCAAAGAACTAAATAGACATTTCTCCAAAGAAGACATACAGATGGCTAACAAAC
>NW_011494919.1:5116661-5203588 GCF_000754665.1 Bison bison bison | reverse complement strand
CCCACTGCTGGGCATACACACCGAGGAAACCAGAATTGAAAGAGACACGTGTACCCCAATGTTCATCGTAGCACTGTTTATAATAGCCAGGACATGGAAGCAACCTAGATGTCCATCAGCAGATGAATGGATAAGAAAGCTGTGGTACGTATACACAATGGAGTATTACTCAGCCATTAAAAAGAATACATTTTAATCAAATCTTAGTTTTCTGAGTGTTAAGCTTTAAGCAACTTTTTCACTCTCCTCTTTCACTTTCATCAAGAGGCTTTTTAGTTCCTCTTCACTTTCTGCCAAAAAGGTGGTATCATCTGCATATCTGAGGTTATTGATATTTCTTCAAGCAATCGTGATTTCAGGTTGTGCTTCCTTCAGCCCAGCGTTTATCATGCTGTACTCTGCATATAAATTAAATAAGCAGGGTGACAATATACAGTCTTGACGTACTCCTTTTCCTATTTGGAACCAGTCTGTTGTTCTGTTTCCAGTTCTAACTGTTGCTTCCTCATCTGCATACAGGTTTCTCAAAAGGCAGGTCAGGTGGTCTGGTATTCCCATCTTTTGAAGAATTTTCCAGTTTATTGTGATACACAATAAAGGCATTGGCACAGTCAATAAAGCAGAAATAGATGTTTTTCTGGAACTCTCTTGCTTTTTTGATGATCCAGCGGATGTTGGCAATTTGATCTCTGGTTCCTCTGCCTTTTCTAAATCCAGCTTGGAAATCTCGAAGTTCACGGTTCACGTATTGCTGAAGCCTGGCTTGGAGAATTTTGAGCATTATTTTACTAACGTGTGAGATGAGTGGAATTGTGCAGTAGTTTAAGCATTCCTTGGCATTGCCTTTCTTTGGGATAGAAATGAAAACTGACCTTTTCCAGTCCTGTGGCCACTGTTGAGTTTTCCAAATTTACTGACATATTGAGTGCAGCACTTTCACAGCATCATCTATTAGGATTTGAAAGAACTCAACTGGAATTTCACCACCTCCACTAGGTTTATTCATAGTGATGCTTCCTAAGGCCTACTTGACTTCACATTCCGGGATATCTGGCTTTAGGTGAGTGATCACACCATCGTGATTAACTGGGTCTGAATATCTTTTTTGTACAGTTCTTCTGTGTCTTCTTGCCACCTCTTCTTAATATCTTCTGCTTCTGTCAGGTTCATACCATTTATGTCCTTTATTGAGCCCATCTTTGCATGAAATGTTCCCTTGGTATATCTAATTTTCTTAAAGTGATCTCTAGTCTTTTCCATTCTATTGTTTCCCTCTATTTCTTTGCATTGATGGCTAAGAAAGGCTTTCTTATCTCTCCTTGCTATATTTTGGAACTCTTCATTCAAATGGGTATATCTTTCCTTTTTCCTTTGCTTTTCACTTCTCTTCTTTTCACAGGTATTTGTAAGGCCTCCTCAGACAGCTATTTTGCATTTTTTTTTTCTTGGGGATGGTCTTGATCACTGTCTCCTGTACAATGTCACAAACCTCTGTCCATAGGTCATCAGGCATTCTGTCTATCAGATCTACTCCCTTAAACCTATATCTCACCTCCACTGTATAATCATAACGGATTTGATTTAGGTCATACATGAATGGTTTAGTGATTTTCCCCACTTTCTTCAATTTAAGGCTGAATTTGGAAATAAGGAGTTTGAAATCTGAGCCACAGTCCACTCCCAGTCTTGTTTTTGCTGACTGTATAGAGCTTCTCCATCTTTGGCTGCAAAGTATATAATCTGTCTGATTTCGGTGTTGGCCTTCTGATAATGTTCATGTGTAGAGTCTTCTCTTGTGTTGTTGGAAGAAGGTGTTTTCTATGACCAGTGCTTTCTCTTGGCAAAACTCTATTAGCCTTTGCCCTGCTTCATTCTGTACTCCAAGGACAAATTTGCCTGTTACTCCAGGTGTTTCTTGAATTCCTACTTTTGCATTCCAGTCCTCTATAACGAAAAGGACATCTTTGTTGGGTGTTAGTTCTAAAAGGTCTTGTAGGTCTTCATAGAACCATTCAACTTCACCTTCTTCAGCATTACTGGTTGGGGCATAGACTTGGATTACCATGATATTGAATCATTTGCTTTGGAAATGAACAGAGATCATTCTGTCATTTTTGAGATTGCATCCATGTACTGCATTCAGACACTTTTGTTGACTATGATGGCTACTTCATTTCTCCTAAGGGATTCCTGCCCACAGTAGCAGATAGCAGCAGCTGCGCAGCACAGGAGCGGCAAGAAGCGGAGTGGAGCTA
Source organism: Bison bison bison (assembly GCF_000754665.1). Classification (NCBI taxonomy): domain Eukaryota; kingdom Metazoa; phylum Chordata; class Mammalia; order Artiodactyla; family Bovidae; genus Bison; species Bison bison. The sequence goes on along the minus strand of NW_011494919.1, from coordinate 5,201,333 downwards.
CCCCAAGTCCAAGGTAAGAGAAACCCAAGTAAGACGATAGGCACTGAGAGAGGGCACGACGGCTGAGCAGAGAGTGGCAGCTGTGGCACAGGAGCAGCTACTGGCAGTTGAGCGGCCAGGAGCGGTGAGCAGCAGAGAAGAGATACCCCATTTCCAGGGTCTGGAGTGGCAGCCATGAAGACATACCCCATGTCCAAGGTAAGGAGCAGTGGCTGGGCTTTGCTGGAGCAGCCATGAAGAGATACCCCATGTCTAAGGTTAGATAAACGCAAGTAAGATGGTAGGCGCTGAGAGAGGGCACCAGAGGGCAGACAGACTGAAACCACAGTCACAGAAAATTAGCCAATCTGATCACATAGACCACTGCAGCCTACCAGGCTCCTCTGCCCATGGGATTTTCCAGGCAAGAGTACTGGAGTGGGATGCCATTGCCTTCTCCACATGGACTACTGCCTTGTCTTAGTCAATGAAATTAAGCCATGCTGTGTGGACCCACCCGAGACAGATGGGTCATGGTGGAGAGGTCTGACGGAATGTGGTCCACTGGAGAAGGAAATGGCAAACCACTTCAGTATTCTTGCCTTGAGAACCCCATGAATAGAATGAAAAGGCAAAAAGATAAGACACTGAAAGATGAACTACCCAGGGCGGTAGGTGCCCAATATGCTACCGGAGATTAGTGGAGAAATAACTTCATAAAGAATGAAGGGATGGAGCCAAAGCAAAAACAACATCCAGTTGTGGATGTGACTGGTGATAGAAGTAAGGTCCAATGCTGTAAAGAGCAATATTGCATAGGAACTTGGAATGTTAGGTCTATGAATCAAGGCACACTGGAAGTGGTCAAACGGGATGGCAAGAGTGAATGTCAACATTCTAGGAATCAGCGAACTAAAATGGACTGGAATGGGTGAATTTAACTAAGATGACCATTATATCTACTACTGTAGGCAGGGATCTCTTAGAAAAAGTGGAGTAGCCATCATAGTCCACAAAAGAGTCTGAAATTCTTTCCTTAAAGTAACTATACCCAGGTATGTCTTCTCTGCTTTCTTATCCATCTGCTTTCACCTCCAAGATTTCATTTTTCTCTTATCAAATGTATATATACCTTCCTTTAAAATGAAAAGATTTCTCATATGGACATTCTCTTCTCCTCAAACTTAATTAGCCTATATTTATTATATTTTCATTCTTCACTATTCCTGATATCAAGACCAAAATACATGTTTAAATCAATCCAGTTGCTCCTGGATTTCCTGAGAAATGAGATTCCTAAAAACAGAATGTTTCAGCTCAGGCTTTTTAAATTGCTGTCTTAAGTTTTTGTACTTGCAATGATTTTTATTGACTTTTTTTTTTTTTTTTTACCTTCAGTCGAAGCTAATGGCATATGCTTTACAAATTAATGGCTTCTTTTTCTATCATATTTTGTATAAGATATACTTAGCTTACGTGGATGGAACCACTCTGGATTTATGAAATCTAAAACTTTAATCAGAGGTTCCAGAAACAACTCAATATAGGTTCTGTTTGAGGTCCAATAAGGGGTTCCGATTCAAGAGAATATGTATGTCACTGAAAGTTGGTACTCTTAACCCTTAATACAGTTTAAAACTATATAAAGACTAACTAACTATGGGACATATGATCTGGTAGTACCAGTTCACATACTGGACACTCTCAGGACTTCTCACCAGAAATTTAGCTGCCTTTGCATTGACAAATTCTAATCTGAGGTGATGGTTGAGAAGCAAAAGAAAAGCAGGTAAATGAATATGTGCATCATTGAGCACACTTCAATGATATAAACTCTAATGAATTTTTGCTTGTTTTAAATGAACATAAAGTAGGTCTCAGTGTCTCTTATTGTTCAATAAAATTTATCTGCTTGATAAAATCCATGTCAGTGTAGGTGGGGTCATGTTTAGTCAGGAGGGACCATCTTATGTCTTAGGTCAGATTGGTGTCAGCTGCAGAGAATTCTATTCCTGCTTATTAAGGTCTGAATAGGCCACACTTAATAAATTAAAAGCCCATTAACAACAACACTGAACCTCTGAAAAGCAACAAATACCCTATGGCTAAGCCACTGTGAAAGACTGAATTCAAATGTCACATAACCTTTACTCTCTAAGGCCTTTTATTAGTACTATAGCAGAAGCATCAATCATATTTGGTTCTCAAATACCAGTTCTTACATATTCTCAAGACTATGGGATGCAGGGCTTTCCATGAGCCAATAAAGAAACATCTACTAAAAAAACATATATCTACTTTTGTCAGATTTGAGATAAGATATAGAACAGAAAAAATGAAAGGTGAAATACTAGGTTAATTATTGGTATCAGTGAGTAGAGAACAGAACTTCAGCTAATTTGGCAAATGCACTTGCTTATTCTTCACCCTGGAATTAGAGGGACTTAGTCACAAAGTCCCGAGTGTCTTTGGATACCTGCATGCCTCCCAAGCAGGTGTCCCATACCCTGCAAGCTTCTCCATGAACAGCAGAGAAGTCCCACGTGCAAAGCAGCTGGGCACAAAAGGAAACCTGGAGGCACTGAGTCAACTACACTCACTTCTTTTCTTAAATGTATTAGTCAGATCTATTTCTCCCACACTTTTCTCTCCTGGGGAGTGGAATTTATAGTCACTCCTTTCTATGAAAACAAGAGACAATGGGAATAAACATCTCCACTGTGTTATGTAAATACGGATGGAAAATGGTTTCTTCATTCTGTTGATTAGTCTTATCACCTACTTTTTAGCTAGTTGTTTTGAAAACTGCTTGAAAGTAAATATTAATCTTATTTTGGTAGTTCAGTCAGTTTTCAGCAGCTTCTGTTTTAGTTGGTGCTCGTGAGTGAGTTGGTGAGTGACTTTCTGACAAGCCAACTAGATCATGGAGTGAATTTGTGTTATCTGAGCAAGACTGGGAAAGGAAACTTCCTTAACGACGTCAAAGATTTATGGTTTTAGTTTCAACTCCAGTACTCAGCTTTGGGTAAGTGACAATCTTTTGTTCATTTGTTTCAGTTCATTAAAATAAATGCAAAACTTTAAAAGATTATTGTGAAGATGAAACGAGAAGAATCTGTACATTGCATGGCATAGTGCTTAACATACTATTTAAATAAATTTGTCTCTCTGATTCTTAATCACTACCAGCATCATTAAAACACAAAGTTACATTTTGCTTACATGCATAAATGTTACCATTTTCTTATATGTAATATGCATAAAACATAATTATTGAAACAATTACTTAAATATCTATTCTCTTTATTTATCTGCACAAGATATTAATGCTATTAATCTCTGGCCTGTCCTTCAATGAGAGTATTGCTCCCTGTATTCCTCTCTAGGCAGTGAAATGATAATGGTTAAAATCTGTGTCATGAGTTTCTTCTGTCACCAACATCACTGCAAAGAGTATATAATAATTCCTTCAACATTCGTCTGAATAGCTGTGGACTCAGGGGTTCCTGACCCCATGACAGAGGTTGGGTCTCTCTGTGTGTCTTTGAGGAGACGATGAGAGCTGTAGTGATGAGAACAGGGCAAGGGAAAAGAGCACAATTCAATAATGTAAAGGGAAAGCAAACTGATTTAAAGGGATAATCAGAGGATGAAACTTCAGTATTTTCTAGTTTTCCCACAGAAACTAGAGACATAAAATTTTCAAAAGTTATTTTCTGGACTGCCAATTAGATGGACTATTACTAGGTAAACTTGGTTTAAGTACATCAGCCTGAAGACATGAGGTGGCAGATGAAGTGGGAGTTTTAGGCTTGGTTGTAAACAGAATTCTGCACATTTCTTTCATACACAGGATTACAAGATACGATGATCTTTGTTGCTGCCTGAGGCCTAGATATCCTTGACCAAATATTAGTTCCAGAAAATTGCAAGGCAATGACTTCTGTGATTATTTTGAGCCTGTGGTCAAGTGGAAGGTGTTGTACTTGGTAATGAACAGATATCCTCAACAGAGCTTCAGGCACTCATGTTTGCTACTCAAAAAAATATTAGCCAAAACCTGGGAAAATCCTTTGGAAATTTCTGCCCTATCTGATCAGGATACAACCTTGCATATATGTGCAATACTAAATGAAAAATATAGGTGATGCCAACTATTTCTAAAAATGCATAATATTTCACATTTTAACATAAAATTTCAAAGTTATTTGAATAAGTACCTATGCTGCTGCTAAGTCACTTCAGTCGTGTCCGACTCTGTGCTACCCCATAGACAGCAGCCTACCAGGCTTCCCCGTCCCTGGGATTCTCCAGGCAAGAACACTGGAGTGGGTTGCCATTTCTTTCTCCAATGCTTGAAAGTGAAAAGTGAAAGTGAAGCCGCTCAGTCATGTCCGACTCTGTGCGACCCCAATGACCGCCGCCTACCAGGCTCCTCCGTCCATGGGATTTTCCAGGTAAGAGTACTGAAGTGGGGTGCCATTGCATTCTCCGATAAGTACCTATCTTTATTGTTAATTTCTAATATAGAAGAAAGAAAAGATAAAGATCACTTTCTATTTTTCCTACCCTTTTCACACTATTAAGGAAGCTGGAATGGCAAAGTTATTATATACATGTATAGAAAAGCTGGGCTTCCCAGGTGGCTAAGTGGTAAAGAATCTGCCTGCCAATGCAGGAGATGCAGGGTCAGTCCCTGGGTCAGGAAGATTCCCTGGAGAAGGAAATGGCAACTCACTCTGGTATTCTTGCCTGAGGAATCCCATAGACTGAGGAGCCTGGTAGACTACAGTCCATGGGGTTGCAAAAGAGTCAGACACAACTGAGTGACTGAGCGTGCATGCATAGAAAATCCTCCATTATGCGCAAGGTCTCTGTTTTAAGAGGTCTGAATCAAATTATAATTATTTAGGGCCCCTACAGTATTTCATCAGAAGAAATTTAAACTTCTCTCAAAAATCTTGAAAAACTAGGCATTCGTTTGGAACACAATGGAATAATCGTATTGTGATGAGAATCTCATTAATGGACCCCTTTCTGACTTTGCCCTTTCAGTGAAGGTACATACTATTTTTGCAGTTATTTGGCAATGTAAGTCATGACTTGGTGTTAGTCAAAGTTAATAGTTCCAAGACTTATCTAATTTGGTTTAAAATTAGATTTCAAATATTCAGATGCAAATGACAAAGCACAATGATAGCATTGCCCTTTAGCTCTAGTTATTATGCTAAGAAAACAAGTCATCAAAAAAGCAATTGCTTTGGATAGAGAAAAATACACTAGAAATCTAGTCTGTAACTTGTTAAAACACACACACACACACATTATGAAAGCACTATTAAAACTGTTAAAAATTGCATTGGATAAATAATAATGCATAGTATGCTAAGTAATCTAACATATGACATGAATGGAATAATGTACATTTTAGACAATATTTTTTTTTTTTCTAGTAGAATTTTTTGACAGAGTGACAAACAGGTGCTACATTTGCAGATTTATTTCATAAAGTTCTGTGTAAATAAACAAAGGTATAATTGAGAACATTATCCATAGTCCATGAATTTACATAAGAAATTCTTCCCCACTGGTTAAGGACAGTGGGATGGCAACTCCTCAATCCCCAAATTTATTTCTTAGTTCATATACGTACTTGATATTAACCAAATATCTACTTTGAGCAAGTTGTAAACTATCTACATTCATAAATCTGGTCCAGTTTTAGGTTAAAGTTGATATTTAACCATGATGCCTAGGAAAGTTTTAGTTGAAAAATTAGGGAATACAGAGATGACTGAGTCCACACCAATAAGAGTGTAGCTGGCTCTGAGCTGGATCGTCAGGCTTGCTGGGGCCCTTGAAGGCTGGCTGTCCGCTCTGATCTCACTGAACACCCAGAGAACTCTGCAGTAATTCTCATAGTATTGCTTAAGGCAGAATATAAGGTTGTAGTTGGTCTCTAATCATCCCACCTAATATCCATGACAATATTCCGAATGTATCTCATATGGCTTGGACAGAGTGAACAGAATTACAGTGAAGTTAACAAGCATTTGGTCCCCTGAACCAAGTTCTTGTTGGGTTAGTAGCATTATAAGTATAAAAAGAAACTCTAGTCTACAGCAAAAACCAAAAGAAAATAGGTCTTTCATCTAGACTATTTTTCTAATAAATCAGGGACTAGAGAGCCAGGCTTGAGATCCGAGGAGTGAAATATTGATGTGGAGCAAATTAAAGTGGGCAAAATATCCTGAAGTTTCTCCATCCAGCTTTAACATTTATAAGTCCACAAATCATTCTTAAGGAAGTTCTCTGATCTTCAGGTCAGCTTCCATAGGTCAGTAAATTTGGGGCTACCTTTTAATTCCTGCTTCTGATTGTATAAGATCATATGCTTTACTTTCCTCATGAGGATCACAGGAAGACCACACAGGTCATAATTTGTGACAATAAAATCTTCAAAGCAAATGGGAAGATGACTTGTAGGAAAATCATAATGAAAAATGTGTCCTGTAATAATGACTTTGAAGTAGTTTATCTTACAAAATGAGCATCTAAAAATGTTAGTTATGATAAGTATGATTATTAACCACATTAAAGATAAATTACTTTAAACACATTTAATTTACTTCTGGAGTCTGAAATATAGCCTTTAAGCAGCACTTAATTCTGTAGCTATGTAAGGAGAAAAAAAAAAGCATAAATCACAAGGGCAGCCTTAATATTCTATTCAAAATAATCTTAAAAATACAAACATAAAAGCAAACAAACATTAGTAATACAGTTGGTACCTGGAAGTGGAGCTGTAGCCTAATTCAACACCACAGATACACATTACAAATAGAGCTCTTTTGATGAGTCACATTTCACTTAGAGAGCTTTTTAAAAAGTTTTTCCATAGAAAAAAGGATTAGCAGCAATATGGATTTTTGTTATTCATGAGACATTACATATAGTCATATTTTGCCTATTGTTTTAGCACATTACTGTCTTCCTATAAACAATGGGTTATCTTTCATATAAATACATGAACATGTCAACATATCAGTTATGATGTAGGGTTAATAAAAAATGATGATATTTGAAGATAATATACAGGAAGTAAATACCCTCAACCATTAAAGAGATTCTCTACTTATGAAGAAATTGTAAGGAAACTGATGCCCTGATGAATAATGTGAGATTTAAATGAGAATGGTGTGAAATGCTATGAAACAACAGTATAATTAATTACATAATTTGGATTAAAATAGATAAAAAATTTATTGTGTTAAAGACATTTAATTCCAGATAGCAGTAGAAATTAAAACTGATTTTGAAGTGCATTTAAAGATTTATTCATAGAATGAAATTTATGTTTTGAAGACAACCAAAAGGCAGAATTTAGTGTCTGCTAGGTGATTGTTAGTATTCTTAAAAAAGAGAGAACTTTTGAAAATGTCTTCCACAGTTAAGTCCTGGAAGACTGTGCTGCATTGGTTTTTATAATACCAGAAGGCTACAAAAGCAACATGTGCACTGAATATTTTTAACCATAGTTTGATTAAAAAAAATATTTAAAACTCTCATGGACGTAATTTTTAAAAGCCTAATTTTATTCTGGGAGCAGCAGTAAAGTGGGTGCTACAACACAGAGAAGAATGTCACTGGAATCTCTTTTCTTTTAAATTTATGGGCAACCTGGGAAACTGTATTAGTTATTTTTTCAAAACCCAGTTTTACATGTGATTTCTGAGTTACTCTTACAACAATTCTCAAGGTAGGCATAACTCTGCCACCATTCAAACAAAGACATTTATGTTGGGAGCAGCAATATGTCAAGTAACAGTGAATCTCAGGTGTGGTCTAGAAAAAGAACATCAAAGAAGCTGGGCTTTTTCAGCTTTAAATTCAAGATTGCTTGCTTATTTTCCCTGACACCTTAGGCAAGCTACTGAACTTCTTTTTTGGAGCTGACATAAATTGTAGATATAATATGTGCAAATATGAGGACAGCATGGAAACCCACTCCAGTATTCTTGCCTGGAGAATCCCATGACAGAGGAGCCTGGTGGGCTATAGTCCATGAGGTCGCAAAGAGTTGAACCTGACTGCAGAGACTTAGTACACATGTAGCAAGGCAAATATGCCTTTTGAGACACTCCAAAAACAGCAACTGCTGATTTACTATACTCCTGAATCTATTGCTTTATTTTTTTTTTTTTTTAAATACGACCTTGGGAAAGCTGCCATTTTCTTAACTCTAAAAGTTAGAAAACACGCTTACCTTATGTGAAGGAGCAAGAATTATGTAAGGTAACGTGCGTAAGCACATTTGGCACAAAAGAGTGACATTCTTTCCCTGGTTCATCGTCCTGATCCTCCATCTTGCCCATTTCAGGTCCATAATCAAGAATTCCTTCCCTTCTAAGACATTGCTTCCCTTCAGTTCTTCTGTAATTGCTAAGAAATGAGGGTAAAGATAGGAAATTTGAGTGGCTTAAACAAGTCTATTATATAATTAATCACCTTTATAAAAATTCTATGTTCTCTGGAAGAAAATTGACTTAGAATGAGAAAAAAAATAATCATTAAGACAATTTGAGTTCTGGTTTCCCCTTGCCTCTGTCTTTAATCTCTAAGGGATGTATTTACTTGAACAGGTTACATATTTTCTTGGAAGGGAAGAATGTGTTTCCTAATCTGCTACAATAATTTGATTAAACAGTTGATCTTTAAGATTTATTCCATTGCAAATTTTTTTTATCCTCTAATCAATGTCCACATCCCAGAATATCTATTTTCCTCTTTTGCTATTCTTAATATTTCACCTGATAACACTGTCCTCAGTTTGTTAGTTTGAATAATAAAATTCTGTAGTTAAAGAAACCTTGGTTGTGACTTTTAACATTATACAGACCATGGGTTTTGCTCCATTCCATAAGCTACTACTAACGTAACCTTTAATGAGAGAGAGAAATGGGCTGATAAAATATGGATGATCAGCAAAAACTCATTCCCAATTCTGAAAAAATCATTTAAAGTGCATAGTCTGTTAATATCATCATCATTTATGTAGAATTGTGATATATTCATTACAAATAACTCACACATTTCTCAATATTGTGCTCTGTAATATTTGGAATCTATTAATATTTTATTACCAAATTCAGACTTAAATTGAAGAAAGTAGGGAAAACCCAGTACACCATTCTGGTATGAACTAAATCAAATGCCTTATGATTATACAGTGGAAGTGAAAAATAGATTTAAGGGTCTAGATCTGATAGATTGAGTGCCTGATGAACTATGGAACGAGGTTCGTGACATTGTACAGGAGACAGGGATCAAGACCATCCCCATGGAAAAGAAATGCAAAAAAGCAAAATGGCTGTCTGGGGAGGCCTTACAAATAGCTGTGAAAAAAAGAGAAGGGAAAAGCAAAGGAGAAAAGGAAAGATATAAACATCTGAATGCAGAGTTCCAAAGAATAGCAAAAAGAGATAAGAAAGCCTTCTTCAGCGATCAATGCAAGAAATAGAGGAAAACAACAGAATGGGAAAGACTAGAGATCTCTTCAAGAAAATTAGAGATACCAAGGGAATATTTCATGCAAAGATGGGCTTGATAAAGGACAGAAATGGTATGGACCTAACAGAGGCAGAAGATATTAAGAAGAGGTGGCAAGAATACACAGAAGAACTATACAAAAAAGATCTTCACAACCCAGATAATCACTGTGGTGTGATCACTCATCTAGAGCCAGACCTCCTGGAATGTGAAGTCAAGTGGGCCTTAGAAAGCATCACTACAAACAAAGCTAGTGGAGCTGATGGAATCCCAGATGAGCTATTTCAAATCCTGAAAGATGATGCTGTGAAAGTGCTGCACTCAATATGCCAGCCAATTTGGAAAACTCAGCAGTGGCCACAGGACTGGAAAAGGTCAGTTTTCATTCCAATCCAAAAGAAAGGCAATGACAAAGAATGCTCAAACTACCATACAATTGCACTCATCTACATACTAGTAAAGTAATGCTCAAAATTCTCCAAGCCAGGTTTCAGCAATATGTGAACCGTGAACTTCCTGATGTTCAAGCTGGTTTTAGAAAAGGCAGAGGAACCAGAGACCAAATTGCCAACATCCATTGGATCATGGAAAAATCAAGAGAGTTCCAGAAAAAAATCTATTTCTGCTTTATTGACTATGCCAAAGCCTTTGACTGTGTGGATCACAATAAACTGTGGAAAATTTTGAAAGAGGTGGAGCTTCAGCTTCAGCATCAGTTCTTTCAATGAATATTCAGGACTGATTTCCTTTAGAATTGACTGACTGGATCTCCTGAAAGTCCAAGGGACTCTCAAGGGTTTTATCCAACACCACAGTTCAAAAGCATCAATTCTTTGGCACTCAGATTTCTTTATAGTCCAACTCTCACATTCATACGTGACTACTGGAAAGACCATAGCTTTGACTAGATGGACCTTTGACAAAGTAATGTCTCTGCTTTTTAATATGCTGTCTAGGTTGGTCATAGTTTTTCTTCCAAAGAGCAAACGTCTTTTAATTGCATGGCTGCAGTCACTATCGGCAGTAATAATTGATATATGTTGAAGGTGCTAAAATATCTATGTTTTTAACAGAACTTTCACTGTATTGCGTATATATATATATAAAATAAAAATAGAGTAACAGACTTCCAGGTTTTCACACAAAAATATTCATCTGTGGAGTACTGTTATTAGTTTTGCATAGTGTATACATAGAACAAAAATTTTCAGTGGATTTCATAATGTATATTTTATGCATATCAGGGCTTCTTGTTGTTTTGATAACTAAACAAAAATTAAATGTGCTGTATCAATTAAAGACTAAGTTAAAATAATCTAATTGAATAAAAATCTGTTATGATAAGTGTGCCTTATCTATTTTTTTTTCTTTCTCTTTCATCTTCTGTAGGCTTTTTCAGAGGAGAACGTACACCGTGTGTACATCAACAAAGATCAAAAAAACAAAACAAACGGTTTTTGGTACTTTTTTCTAACGTTATTAGGGTATATCTGAACAGAGTTTCATGTAGTTGAGTTGACATTGTAAACTAAATATAGAAAATGTAATTGCAAATAACTCTAGTTATATACTTAAAGTTAGTTATTTTAAGTTGAGTGAATCATTTTGTTGTAATTGCATATATATATCATATATAATAAAATATGTCTTCATATATAAATAAAATACATATAAAATAATTTATATGTTGAATAAATATTTGTTTAAATAATGAATTAATAAATGTATAATTGTATAAAGCCAGAGTAACTGATAATCTAACTCAACTAGAAAAATGAAATATGTGTCTTATTTTCTTTTGCTTTACCAAAATATGAGAAATTGTAATATACTCTCTAAGGTTAACATATTTCAAAAATACACCTTATTAACATGAAATGAAAATAAAACTGATAACTACCTGTTTCAAATAGAAAGAATACATTTCTAAGAACAAAAATGTAGTTAAATGTAATAAAGATCTTATGTGCCGATACTAAAGATTCAAAATTTAATTGAAAATTATATATAATACATTTGATTTTAAGCTTAACTATATAAATAGCTTTCATTAATTTAATGTATAGTAATAAAAATGGAATTTTTCCTTTAAATGTTTATTGTATGTATAATTTATCAAATTGACAAGGCAAAAATAATAATAGCATATAATTTTAATGGTTTGTCTATGAAAATATATATAAATGTAAAGTATACTTTGAGAATTCTTAATCCTTAGAGTGCATGCTTACTCTGCAATGAGATATCATATACTCATGAATTAGTAATCCAAATTGGTATTTCTGCATACAAAAATTGACACTTTCATAAATAATTTAGTTAGTCTAGTCTTATAAATACAAAGTTGTTTGCACAGTAAGGAATATAAATGTATTTCCTGGCATTACTGCTTGATGTTAGGTTTTATAATTCGATTCCCAGAAAAGGATACATTTTCATAATATTCTTGGCTTATTTATGAGGTAATAATTTTGTTGATAAATCATTGTCCTAAATGTATCACTGTGTTTAAGAAGAGATCTCTAAAACAATACAAGTTTACATTTTTCTAATCCATAATTCATGTACAATACATTTTTCTTGTGCTTGAGTTTTTTCTCTGGGATTTCATATGATAATGGGTTCTTGATGCACCTACTAGGAAAATCCCATTTCACTTGATTTTATTATTACAATGTTTTCCTGTGGTCATGTATGGATGTGAGAGTTGGACTGTGAAGAAGGCTGAGCGCCGAAGAATTGATGCTTTTGAACTGTGGTGTGGGAGAAGACTCTTGAGAGTCCCTTGGACTGCAAGGAGATCCAACCAGTCCATTCGGAAGGAGATCAGCCCTGGGATTTCTTTGGAGGGAATGATGCTAAAGCTGAAACTCCAGTACTTTGGCCACCTCATGCGAAGAGTTGACTCATTGGAAAAGACTCTGATGCTGGGAGGGATTGGGGGCAGGAGGAGAAGGGGACGACAGAGGATGAGATGGCTGGATGGCATCACTGACTCGATGGACGTGAGTCTGAGTGAACTCCGGGAGTTGGTGATGGACAGGGAGGCCTGGCGTGCTGCGATTCATGGGGTTGCAAAGAGTCAGTCACGACTGAGAGACTGATCTGAATCATACGCATGCCCATAATTCAGACTCCTAGTAACCACCAAGGTGGTTAGAAGATATGGCAAATGAATTATGCAATAAATAATAAAGTTAGAAGGTAAAGAAAAGTCTAGTCTACGGTTCCCTTATGAGTGATGGGTAGATACTGGTATTAGCTATCTGTGCTTAGTTTCTCAGTTGTGTGTGACTCTTTGTGACTGCAAGGACTGTAGCCTGCTAGGCAATCTGTCCATGGGGCTTCTCCATATAGGAATACTGGAGTGGGTTTCCATGCCCTCCTCCAGGGGATCTTCACAACCCAGGGATGGAAACCAGCTCTCCTGCATTGTAGGAGGATTCATTACTGAATGACAGGTTAGCCTATGAACACTGGAGTGGGTAGCCTATCTCTTCTCCAAGGGATTGAACCAGGGTCTCCTGCATTGCAGGCCGATTCTTTACCAGCTGAGCTACCAGGGAAGCTATCTACTGACATTTTAATAGTGCTGTGTGTATGTGTGTGTGTAAACAAACCATAAAACTTTGTGCCTTAAAGCTATAAGCATTTACTTAGCCCAGGAAAATGTAAGGGACAAATTTAGGTTGATTCAGCTGGGTAGTGTTTCTGGTGTCATTCATGTGTACTGCATTGGTCTAATAGGGTTTGGGGGTGTGAGCAAGGCATATGTCTGTTAGTACAACAATCCCCAACACTTTTGGCAACAGGGACTGGTTTTGTGGAAGACAGTTTTTCCCACAGACTGCGAGGGAGACGGTTTTGGATGATTCAAGCACATTACATTTATTGTGTACTTTGTTTCTATTATTATTTCATTAGCTTCACCTCACATCATTGAGCATTAGAGCCCAGAGTTTGGGGATCCCTACTATAGTAGGCTAACTGGGCATATTCTCATGGTGGGGGAAAGAGGCAGAGGTAGAAAATCAAAGTCCTCAGATTCAAGCCTGTTTAAGACTGCTTGAGTTACAGTTCCCAGCACTTCATTGACCTTAAACATGCCTCATGGTGGAGCCCAAAATCATGATAGAAGATAAAGTTACTTAACAGGGTATAGAGCCAGAGACTAGTTAAGAATCAGGACTACTAGTACAATCAGTATACCATAGTCTTTTAAGACATGATAAAAGCCTGCGAGTAAGACAGGTCAAGGATATCTAAGGGGAAGGCTGTAGACATTATTGTCAAAAGAGAGTTGAAAGGACTGGGATTTTTTTTGGGGGGGGGTTGTGATGGGTCAGGATGAATGTCAAGTAAAATACATCCTTGTGATTTCAATTATGGATATAGTTGTGTAAGTTTCCTACAGTCATAACAAAGTGCACACACTGGGTGGTTAAATAAGAGCAATTTGTTCTGCCACAACTCTGGAGACTAAAAGTCCCAAATTCAGGGGTTGGCAGGACCATATTTCCTCTGAAACATGTAGGAGAAAATCTTTTCTTGCCTTGCCTACTTTCTGATATTTGTTGACTATCTTGGCATTCTTTGGCTTATGGACACATCACTCAAATCTCTGTCCCAGTTGTCACAGGGCTGTTTCCCTGTGTACTTTGTTCGTGCAGGATTCCCGATGTTCCTATCATCTTTTAAGGACACTAGTCATTAGATTAATGGCGGCCCAACTTCCTCCAATATGACTTTGCCCCAAATGTCTATGTCCGCAATAACTATTTCCAAATAAAGTCATATTCTCTGTTATTGAGGGTTAGGATTTCAACATATCCTATTGACACCTTGTTCAACCTATTATAATAGTGTTATTCATGAAAATAAGTTATTGACATGAAAATGTCAATGTACTCAGGGAGTACATTGTACTCAGGGAGATACTGAGAAAAGGCTGAGTTTGAATTCAGAGCTTTCTGAATCTAAGCTTTCAGAATAACATACAGTTTAGAAACACAGCAAACATTTAGAAATGCAAGATTAACTTAGAGGTAAGAATGGGGCTAGAGAGAAATATGAAGCATTTGCCAAGGCAATGATTTTTTTCGTGGTGGATTGGACAATAAATCTAAAGACTAATGCATGAGGGGATGTACACAAATCCAGAGGAAATTTTGGAGAAGAAAGAATGAGAGGGGTAGAAAGATAAATGAATATGGTATTATCATAAAATTAGGAAGAATGTGTTTTAATTAGTCAAATAAGGACCACATATAGTATTATGTTTGAATAAACTAAACACTAGAGATTGTGATGAGTCATGCAACCAAATATAATCTTAATAAATATTAATTTTAAAAGGAGTCTACATTTTTAAAAATCTAAATTATTATAACTAGCAAATTAAGGAATAGTCCATGGGTGAATTTTAGACTTTTACTCAACAGTACTGAATATAATTTGATCAAAAGAGTTTCAACTAATATATTTAATAATACTATATATCTGTTTTACAAGTAAGGATCTTTAAGGATCAAGAATAAAGAAAACCATGCTAAATTATTCTGATTGTAGAATTCTAGCACAAAGAAAGAACATATGGCAGATTTTGAAAATTAAAATAAATTTTCCCTTGAAATGCCTGGTTTTGATGAAGTATCCACTGGAACTGGAATTGAAAATAACAGATAAAATGAAATACATTTCATCATGTTCTTATGGAAAAGCAGTTTTGGAAGGAGGTAACCCTTTTCTGACATATTCTTCAGTACTGTTCTATCACTGGGAAGCAGATTTCTCAAGGGAAATAGGAGCAACAGACTTGGAGCCAGAATATAAACAATAAGTCAAAATCCTGGAAATACTTTAAAAAAACAAGCAACTGATTAAAATAAACTCTTTTTCCCACTACTCAAATGGGAAAAAGACTATCCACTGCTCAAATGCCTACCTGTAGAAGTGATTAGTTTTTACAACTTGTCTTTTCCAAAGTATTCCTAAAAGATAGCAATAGCTGTGTGGGTTTTGTTTTATTCCAACCAATTCTATTTGGAACCTTGGCACTGAAAACATGGCATTAAGGGATTAAAAAAGAGTAATGATGCCAGTGTTATTAAGGGGAAAAAAAAAAAAAACCTAAAAAGGAATTTAGTGGATTTAGTTGAAAAAACATGAGCTGAACAGGCTGTAGAACTAGTGAGTTACCTAATTTAGTGTAAATTAATCTCTTGCTTTTTAAAAGGGAAATGCTAAAAACCTGTTTACATGGATATTAAAAATGAGTAGCTGAAATGAGGCATGTAAAGTGCTTGATGGTATAAGCACAACAATTGTTAGATTTTTTACTTTTTAACTGAAAAATATCAAGTCTCTGCTTGTCATTTTTGTAACCAATACAATATAGTCTACAGGCTTCCCAGGTGATGCTAATGGTAAAGAATCTGCCTGCCAATACATGCGTCTCAAGAGATGCAGGTTCGATCCCTGGGTGGGAAAGGATCCCTGGAGGAGGGCATGGCAATAGAGGGCATGGCAATAGAATCTATACTTTACTTTGTGCAATGTTACTTATAAAAGTAGGTGAAATATAATCTTTATTAAGTTAATTTATCTTACTGTTTATTTTACTTATTATCTCAAGATTTAATTTAGGACCCTTATAATTCCACATGGCATTTATAACTAAACTTTCCGTTGTCGTGCAGTTTTAATTCCTTTCTATTTTGTATTCATATTAAAGTTTTGATATTCTTAGGTATGCCTTTGAAAGGTAAGAAAAAGTCTTTCACAGAGCATCATATTTATATTACCTAAGTAATTGCATGTATTATTGTCATATAAAATAGGAACTTAATAAGTAGTTGTTTGGTTATAAAGTCATAGGTGTGAAAAGGGAGACAAGAGTCCCAAAGATCCATAGTCCCAATAAATGAAAATTCCGGGTAAAAAAGGAAACAGCACTTGTGCTTGTACCAATTTCCTTGTAGCTAGAGGGTTTTCTGCGGATTCTGTTGTTGGACAAGAGCCCAGGTCACTCTTGGCAGCTGCCCCATGACTGGGGCAGCAGCTGGTTCATAAGCTTATGTATTGATTACCCTCCAGATGGAGTGAAAAGATGAAGTAATTATGAATTATTACAGAAAATTAGGTTTTAAATTTTGAGAACACGATGAAAACAAACTTCAAGTTGTGGTATTTCTTAATTAAAATGATTAAGGGTATATTTTCCATTTAATGTTAATAATGAATAATTTTACAAATAAAAACTCAAGTCCTATTGCAACAAATTTTACAAAACTTTTCTATTCAGTGCTATGGGATTCAGTTGAGTGCCCTACCAAACTTGTAGATATAGGTTGGATACCCAGCCAGGATACCCCTGAAAGTCCTATGTCCCTCTCTGAATTTGCCTGGACAACACACTTTACTGCCTGGAAGTTACAGTGACAAAGACAGTGCCTGGAATTCTCTCTGTAACTCCTTACTGAGACTCTTCATCATAAAACATCTCTACAATATTTATAAACAAAAACATATTATCATTAAAGGGAAGCAGAAACTCACAAATGCATCCTACTTTTGTAAGTTTTAAATAGCTTATTCTTATCTTCAAGGTTTCATTCACATATGTACCTACTCAGTAAGTTGAGGAGTAGTTAATATTTATCCAACAATAGAGTAACTACTTCGTGGGGGGTGAAAGCAAAACACTGCAAAGAAATCCTTATTTTTGGAAAGGAAACATACAAACATGATACAACAAGATAGTGATTATTAAGCAAAACATGTACAAGAGCTGTGTACTGTGTTGAAAACTATTTTCCTAATTGTGAAAAGAATCTCAAGGATTCAGTGCATGATTCAGTAAGCATGTCTCAGCCAAAGAAAGATGAATGTGACAAAGGAGATGGAAAGAAATCATAGGAGATGTCTCTAATCTTATTTGAGTGAGTAGCAATTTGTTTCAGCTATTATCCAACATCTACGAGATGTGAGGAAAACTGTGCCCCCAGACATTTTCAAAATAAATATTCCTATTTTGTAAACATGCAATTTTACAAAAATTAACCATTGAGCACCTATTATGTGAAAGATGAAGTCCAGTGAACATAAATAAAAGTAAATATGACACCAACTCTCTCTTTGGGAAGTTCACTATCTGATTGGTACAAAACCACATAAATTATAAGCTTAGGGTTAATGTTAAAACTAAAAATATCTGAAATTACACTTATATATTCATATGCATATACAAGTAAAATTGTATGTTTGAGTTTTGCTTACATTTTTATATATATAAAATAATCTATATTTTATATATATAAAAGACTTTATATGTATAAAAGAGTCTCTTTGCAACCCTACCGACTGTAGCCTGCCAGACTCCTCTGTCTATGGGATTCTTCAGGCAAGAATACTGGAGTGGGTTGCCATTTCCTTCTCTGGGGATCTTCCCCAGCCAGGGATTGAACTCATGTCTCCTACATCTCCTACATTGCAGGCTTTTTACCCACTGGGCCACAGGGGAAGCTTTATTGATTATATGATAGGATCATTAATATTTCCTCACATATTATTTTCAAAACATCATTGAATGGAAGCTGCAGTCTTACAAATGCACAGCAGCTCATTCTATTCAATCACATAGGATGAGGGCATTCTTATTATTTTGACTAGATGCCAAAGGCATATAATATGGCAAGGACAAAATTAACATTCTCTTCTATTTCCATTTTTTGTGGGAGTACATGGTCAAGTTTCACAAGCAGGACAGAGAGTATTTCGCCTATAGTGGATCTTTTCAGTGAGAACTAATCTTTACTACAAAGATAATCTCAGATGACCATTTTCTAAAACTCTGTACTCACATGAACCCTAATAATTATTTATAGAACTGGAACTTAACCAGTTTCTAGGGACAATAGACTTGTATGGGTTGAATAATCTGCTGCTGTTGACGCAAATTGTTTTGTTCCTTATGTGGACAAGACAGAGAATGCTAAAATATTCTGCTAATGCTTCCCTTCCTGGAAATAAAACTACATCCAACTAATTTTGTTTTTTATTAAAATTAAAACAGTATTTCAGAAAGTTTATGGCCTTATTTTAGCATTTTCATCAGGAATATCCCTATACTGGAAGTTATTTTTTTGTGTGTGAACAAAATAATATAAAAAGACAAAGGTAAGATTTTTTATCTTAATTTTTTTCTAGGTTCTTACTGATTTAACTTAATATGAATAAATTATATAATTTAAATTTAATATGAATAAATTCCACATATTCTGTTTAGCAGTCATTCAATAGCATTTACTATGAAACCTCTGCTTTTTATTTTAATGCAAAACAATTGCTTTAATACAACAACAATTCAAACATCTCCTGTAATTAAATTAATTATTAAATTAATTATGGGTTTTTTTAATTAAAACATCTCCTGTAAAATTCCAAGTGGGAAAATACAAAAGACAGAGTTCATGAATGATAATTTATGATACTATGATTTTATTAAATAAAACATTACTTGAAATTCTAGTCAGTGTTTAATTTTCTTGTAAAGAAATGTGTTTGGCATAGTTTTCCTGCATTTTGCAGATTTATTTAGCAGATGTCATTTTGGCTCCATAGGTAATATTTGTTCTAAAATTTGAGATTATACAAACATTTGCTTTTCAAAGGCAGCAAATGTTTCTCTTATCTTCCACACTCTTAGAATCTTTGAACCCAAACTGAGATGACAATGTCATTAAATGAACACTTCCACCGTTTTAATAAATTTAAAAATAATCGATCCTGTATTCTATATTTCATGATGGTCTTTTATTATTACCAAATTTTAAAAACTGCTTTATGGGAAACATTTAAAATTTCTAATCAAGGTAGAAAACAATGCTTATTTTCTTACATACATGATATTTATGTATGCTTTAAACCATTACCACCAAATCAGTTGACATACTGATTATGGAAGATTACTTGCAATTCAAAGAGCTCTGTGAAATATTAAAACAAATAAAGCAAGAGTTTGTTCAAGGCTTGATACTTCTAGGTCATTACTACGGGAAGGATAAATTATTGTTGTTGTTCAGTCGCTAGTTCATGTCCGACTCTTTGCAACCACATGGACTGCAGCACCCAAGACTCCTCCTTCACTATCTCCCAGGGTTTGCTCAAACTCATGTCCATTGAGTTTGTGATGTTCTATAACCACTTCATCCTGTCACCCCCTTCTCCTTTTGCCTTCAATATTTCCCAGCATCAGGGTTTTTTCCAATCAGTTGCTCTTTGCATCAGGTGTCCAAAGTATTGGAGTTTCAGCTTCAGCATCAGTCCTTCCAATCAATATTCAGGGTTGATTTCCTTTAGGATGGACTGGTTTGATCTCCTTGCTGTCCAAGGGACTGTGAAGAGTCTTCTCCAACATCAGAGTTCAAAAGCACCAGTTCTTCGGGAGCTCAGTCTTCTTTATGGTCCAACTCTCACATCCATACGTGACTACTGGAAAAACCATAGCTTTGACTAGATGGATCTTTGTTGGCAAAGTGATGCCTCTGTTTTTTAATATGCTGTCTAGGTTTGTCGTAGTTTTTCTGCCAAGCAGCAAGTGTCTTTTAATTTCATGGTTGCAGTCACCATTTGCAGTGATTTTGGAGACCAAGAAAATAAAACATATCACTGTTTCCACTTTTCCCCCTTCTATTTGCCATAAAGACAAGGGACTGGATGCTGTGATCTTAGTTTTTTTCATGTTGAGTTTTAGCAAGCCGCTCCAGTATTCTTGCCGTGAAAGTTCAATGAACAATATAAAAAAAGCAAGAAGGATAAACAGAGCATGATATCTTTAGCAATGATATTTTATTAATGACTTGTTTGCAACCCCATGGACTGTAGCCTACCAGACTTCTCAGTCCATGGGATTTTCCAGGCAACAGTACTGGAGTGGGTTGCCATTTCCTTCTCCAAACACAAGCTGGAATCACGATTGCCGGGAGAAATATCAACAACCTCAGATATGCAGATGATACCACCCTTATGGCAGAAAGTGAAGAGGAACTAAGAAGCCTCTTGATGAAAGTGAAAGTGGAGAGTGAAAAAGTTGGCTTAAAGCTCAACATTCAGAAAACGAAGATCATGGCATCCCGTCCCATCACTTCATGGGAAATAGATGGGTAAACAGTGGAAACAGCGTCTGACTTTATTTTTTGGGGCTCCAAAATCACTGCAGATGGTGACTGCAGCCATGAAATGAAAAGATGCTTAGTCCTTGGAAGGAAAGTTATGACCAACCTAGATAGCATATTCAAAAGCAGAGACATTACTTTGCCAACAAAGATTCATCTAGTTAAGGCTATGGTTTTTCCCGTGGTCATGTGCGGATGTGAGAGTTGGACTCTGACAGCTGAGCACCGAAGAATTGATGCTTTTGAACTGTGGTATTGGAGAAGACTCTTGAGAGTCCCTTGGCCTGCAAGGAGATCCAACCAGTCCATTCGGAAGGAGATCAGCCCTGGGATTTCTTTGGAAGGAATGACGCTAAAGCTGAAACTCCAGTACTTTGGCCACCTCATGCGAAGAGCTGACTCATTGGAAAAGACTCTGATGCTGGGAGGGATTGGGGTCAGGAGGAGAAGGGAATGACAGAGGATGAGATGGCTGGATGGCATCACTGACTCGATGGACATGAGTCTGAGTGAACTCCGGGAGTTGGTGATGGACAGGGAGGCCTGGCATGCTGCGATTCATGGGGTCACAAAGAGTCGGACACGACTGAGCCACTGAACTGAACTGAACTAGGTAATTGATAGGTTAAGGCGCTCAGTCGTGTCTGACACTTTGCGACCCCATGGACTATACAGTCATGGAATTCTCCAGGCCAAAATACTGGAATGGGTAGACTTTCCCTTCTCCAGGGATCTTCCCAACCCACGGATTGAACCCAGGTCTCCTACGGTGCAGGTGGAATTTTTTTTACCAGCTGAGCTATCAGGGAAGCCCAAGATAATTGAAGTTGCCAACTAAAGAATTTCTCTTTTCCTCTTGCACTCTTGCAAGACAGCCCCTCTGAGCAGCCAAAGGAATCTTTCTAAAGTTTTCTTCAACTCAAGTCACACTTTGAGTAAAATCAATGGGTACCTCTTTAATGCCCCAAAGATAAAGTTCACATTCCTAGTCATGGCTTACCATGTTCTCATGTGGCCCCATGTTTTCTCCCCACTTTTTATCTCTTGTTCTTAGAATATGAAGGCACTGTGGTCAGGGAAGAACTCCTCTTATTGCGCTCTCTCTGGGTCCTTCTATACTATTCTTTAAGTCATTAATATTCTTTACACATACCATCTTTTACTAAAGTCTTTCCTAATCTCCCAAGTTCATCTAGGCAACCTGCCTAAATATACTTCTGGCTTAGGAGTTTTCATACTGTTCTCTGAAGGCCATAGTGTTGAAGTTTTAAAATACTTGCATCTGTGTTATAAATAAAAATACCAAATACAAAGTATAATTATAAGTGATAGAATATATACAGATTATTTTTTCAATGACTCCAGTTCGGTAGAAACTTCTACATATATTATGAAGAAAATATAGAAAGGAACAACCTTAGATCAAAATATTTCAGAGCAGAAAAACATTTTAGAGATTAAATAGATTAGATCAGACTATTTAGTACAAGAAGAAATAAAACTACAAATATATCATCTAGTTGGCTGGGGAGTTAAAATGTTTTTCTCTAGTTGGTTGCTGGTCAAAGTATAATGCTAATTGATTTAAGTCTAGTTCATTGTTATTTGACATCCCCCCAAATTTGCTGTACCTTAGAGTGAAGCATATCATATAATGAGATTAAAAAAAAAAAAGGAAAGAGGAAATAAGGGAATAGAAAAGTCAGGGCAGGGAAACATACAGTGATAGTTATAGTGTCAAAGCACAAACTGAAATTCATGAAAACAAGCACCATTTTTTGGAGTAGAACATATGGTTATCATATTCCTAGAAGACACAATAAGATAGGAATTATCACTCATGATAAAAATTTCAATGTCTGTTTAATAACACACAGGGATTTCTTGACAGCACAGGTTTCTTCTAAAGGATTATTCATATACATGGCACTTCAAAACATAAAGAAGAATATACTCCACAGTATTTTAAAATAAAAATTTTGGCAAGATTCAGAGATCTTTGCCTTATAGAAATCTCTCAAAATAGACTGATGGCATAATGCCAAACAGAGTTTGGTGAGTGCACACCTGCAAAAAGACCTAAATAAGCAGCTCTCTTCTCTGTTGCTCTGGTTTGAAACAAAAATAAAATTAAGAATTGATAGCAGATGGAAAGGGCTGTATATCTTTTTAGAATTCTCCATGAATATTCATTCCCACAATAAAGATTTGGTTCAGAACTAGATGGACTAGAGTCCAAAATATAATATAGATTTACTAAAGTATTCACACAAAGGAAGCTAGCAATTTCTAAGAATACAACATTCTTGGGCTGGAAAATAGGGAGAAGTAATAGCACATCTTTGCCACTAATGATGTGATTTTCTGTATTACCAAACTAGCAACTAATGAATACAAAACTGTATATGTTGCTTCTCTGCTGCCCACTATCCCCCCCTCACCCCCCCCGCCAAAACTGGGACAAAATTTGCTAGGAAGTGAGTTTAGGATCACTACTTGAGGGGAATGAAGAAGCAGAAAGAGGCAGATGGAAGATGTCTTAGCTGATTCTACACAAGCACTGGACTTGTGTTGACTCAAGATTTCAATAGAATTGATGCTTGGGCACTGGAGCTTTACACAGCAATACAGACTTTCACTGGCTGTAGCTGGAAATTTTTTTAACCTGAATTTTAAATGTTTTTTCATAAATCAACATACTCTTTTCACAAAACTGTTCAATGTTCTCCATATTTGGGTAGATAATCCTCTTCTTGATTTTGTGTATTTTTTTCTAGCTGTTGATTATCCAAAATAGTTTTAGTTATTGCTTTCTATTTATAGACTTGTCTTTTCATTTTTAAATGTATATTTTTTATTTTATAGCTTTTATTCATATGCTATTCAGTTCAGTTTAGTTGCTCAGTTGTTTCCTACTCTTTGCGACCTCATGGACTGTAGCACCCCATGGACTGTAGGCTTCCCTGTTCATCACGAACTTCTGGAGCTTGCTAGGATCTTTTCCAATGAGTCAGTCCTTTACACCAGGTGGCCAAAGTATTGGAGTTTCAGCTTGAGCATTAGTCCTTCCAATGAATATTCAGGACTGATCTCCTTTAGGATGGACTGGTTGGATCTCCTTGCAGTCCAAGGGACTCTCAAGTGTCTTCTCCAACACCACAGTTCAAAAGCATCAATTCTTCAATGCTCAGCTTTCTTTATCTTCCACCTCTCACATCCATATATTACTACTGGAAAAACTAAAGCTTTGACTGGATGGATCTTTGTTGGCAAAGTAATATCTCTGATTTTTAATACGCTGTCTATGTTGGTTATAGCTTTTCTTCCAAGAAAAGGTCTTCTGTGTATTCTTGCCACCTCTTCTTAATATCTTCTGCTTCTGTTAGGTGCATACTGTTTCTGTCCTTTATTGTGCCCATCTTTGCATGAAATGCTCCCTCGGTAACTCTAATTTTCTTGAAGCGATCTCTAGTCTTTCCCATTCATATGCTATTACTTCTCCCTATTCTCTACACCAAGAAAGTTGTATTAGAAATTGCTAGCTTACTTTGTGTACTTCAGTAAATCTAGTACATCTAGTTTTTATTATCTTTCTTGCTTCAATTTCATTGGATTTGTTTTGATCTTCACTTATCATATATAAAAATTTAGTTTATGCATTTATTAACTTTTTCATCAATATTTATTAATTGTACAGCTTAGTTTTATTCTAAAGAGTTTTTTTGTGCTTTAAAATATTACAACTCAAATTTGAAGATTATAAAGTAGTATTTTTGACACCCACATATTTTATGTTACCACTGTTTTGCTTCTATTTATACCTCACCACATGTTTAAAATAAAATTAATAATTTTATGCTAATATTCATTATTAATTTGTTATAGTTTTTTAGAAGATTCTCTTCTTAAAAAAAAAAAAAAACTCTTCAAATGAGTTTTATTACTTTTAAAGGCAATTCTTTTTTGCAGTAATTTTATTTCTATGCCTAAAACGTCTTTCTTTTAATTTTAGGATAATGACTGCTTTATTCCATATCTCTTTTTAAAAACTTTTCGTTGTGTTTAGTTATTAAAATTTTCATTTTATAAGAAAAGAAACATATGCAAAGCTACAATGAATATTCTATCAAACAAAGATGGGTATGAAATGTCAAAAAGTTTAAACAAGTTGTATACTTTGTCCCACTTTACTTGAGAATTTTACATTTTTAATATATAGGAAAGAGGCATTTTAATATATATGAAAATATTATGTAATTTAGTCCAACTTCACAGAAATATTCAGTATGTAGGTGCAACTTGATTATACTTTGCCCTGTAAGTATATTTTGATTTCCTTTGTTTTTCCTTTGTAGGATTATTTCTTTAATTTTGGAAGTCCAAAAATTCGCTGTGATACATCTATGTATGAGTCTATTTTTCAATCGTGTTTCCTAGAATTAAGGTCCTCTCTCAGTTAAAATTCTTTCTTCAGGAAAGATTCTTTGTTGGTAAGTATGCTTCTACCACTAAAATTTTGTAACTACCACTTAATTTTGTAAATAAGAATCTCTTGTCTGAAACTGAGCTTGTGAGGCACATATATAAATATATATATAATTATTTATCTCATTGAAATCTCCTTGTTTTTACCAGAATATGTTTGATAAAGTATTTGATAAACTATTAGCTGTGTCATACAAATGTTAGACATTGTTATTTTGCTTATTTTCTCTGGCAGATGGAAGTAAAAAATTAGATTCAGTACTATTTGCATTTAATTTAGGCAATGATAATACTCACTATTTATATCAAAGAAACTCAAGGAAATAAAAAACATAAATACACTCTCATCTTTCTGTTGTCATTACAAATGTCCTGGTAATTTTTTACTGTCAAAATATTTACTAGAAAATCAGTCAGATGACTTGGGTGTATTCCAGGTTCTACTCTTTACTAGTTTATTCAGTATTTATTTATGATTTATTTGTCCTCTGACAGCACTGTTTCTGCCCCTGGGAGACTTAAATAATTCCATAGTTAGTGAAGGCCTTGTAGTTTACACACACACACAAAAGATCACTCATATTTTTCAGATGAAGTAGAGTCAACCCTCCAAATCCACAGATTCTGAACTCATTGATTCAACCAACTGAGGATTGAAAATACTTTTTCAAAATTCCAGAAAATTCCAAAAGGGAAAATTTGAATCTTCCATCCTCCAGCAACTACTTACACAGCATTTGCCTTGTATTAATATTATGTATTATAAGTAATCTAGAGATGATTTCAAGAGTCCGCCCGCCGATGCTGGAGAAACAAGAAACACAGGTTCCATCCCTGGGTGGGGAAGATCCCCTAGAGTAGGAAATAGCGACCCACTCCAGTACTCTTGCCTGAAGATTTCCATGGACAGAAGAGCCTGGCGGGCTATATAGTCCACTGGGTTGCAAAGAGTTGGACACGACTGAGCAGCTGAATACACATGATGCTTATGTTATCATTTTACATAAAATACCTGAGCATCTGTAGATTTTGGTATCCTAAGGGGTCTTGGAATCAAATCTCTGGGATGTGGAGGGATGACTGTAACCACAGGACAGAAAGCTAAATAGCACTAATCAAATGTGACAGTTGCTGAAGCAACCCCCTCCCCCCTTTAATCTTTGCATGGTCCACTGTGCATGCCCTCTGTTTTGTAATTGATCTCAGGTTGAACATAGAAATAAACATTTGGAAGTCATAACATACTACACAATTTAAGAGTTTATTTGTATTAATACTGATAAAAAAATTAATATTGCAAAAAAAGAGTTTCACTCCATAACAATATTTTAGCATTTTTAGTTATTCTCATCAGTCCTTGTCATGTGAATGTTTGATATTTTCATGTTAACAGAATGAAAGCAAGCTTTTGGAGAAAAATATTACATCAATAAATAAATCTTATTTTTAAAACTACCATGTTAGAACTGTCAGGTCATAATGAATACTCATCAATTATTGTATGTTACCGAGATTATTGCTGATAAATGGTAGTTCTAGAAACCCACCTACAACTTCTAAGGAAAGACTCTTACAGCTTCTCACATATACAAATAGATAGTCACAGGAAAAAAAAAAACTTAAAACTTCTAATGTACTTCTAGTATAATGAGAAACACTGAATATATTTAAAATTTCCACAGGGATATTTAAACACGAATAAGAGTAAAATGGACTGTAAATTACTGATGGATAGAGTTCGTGTTGAAGATGATCCCTCATATTTTCAATGCGTCTTTAAAACTTTTATGGAAATCTAAAGGCTGAATATCCAGCTATACATATCATACCTTATTCATATAAGGTGGTAACCGCTGATCCTATTTTTTTTTAATTGTCTCTTAACAAGCAAACCTCTTTTCTGTTGGAAAAGCATTTTCTTCCAGCATGCATCTATATGCTTCGTTTCCTCTTTCATGCATTTTCAACAAGAGTGACCCAGATGTGAAAGTTTTAAAATCATTTGTATATATCAGTATAAATTAATGGCTGAGTTAATATATAATTTTTATTTACTCTTTTTCTATTTCAGTGTATTCTATAAAAATCAATCTTTTGACTTACCAAAAGATTATCACTATTAAAGATTATTATTACCAAATAGATTTTTAACAATTCAGAATTGAAATTTGTTAAGACTAATCATAACATAAAATCATATCTGTGTGTATATGTATATGTGATATACATACTTACACACAACATATATATATATATATGTGTTGAACATAGATATTATGCTCTTTTGAAATATTTCAACCATTTCTAAGCACAGCAAACTAAGAAAGTAAAACTTTTTTGCAGATTTTATGATTTAAAATATGCAAACCAAAATGGCTTTAATAGTCTTATAGGAAGTTTGAAAAGTGTAATTTCAGTCAAAAACATGATTCTACAACTACCTACCAATGCAACATACGTTCAGTGGCTAATTCTTATGTCAACTGACTTTTTCTACACGATGCTAGGGATTTTGAAAATGTTCAAGACTCTTTTCTGTTTAGAATTGTTGGATAATTCAGAGATGAAAAAGACCGTTCATTCCCTAGCTCTCTATACATATTTGAGAGGAAAAATAAAAGGAAAGTAGAAATTCAAAGCATAGAATTCCTAATGTGTGATAAATAGATCCTTGGTCTGAATTCCTTTTATCTCTTTTTCTCTTCTCTCTCCACTCCTCACTCCAATCAATCCTGGCTCCCTATCCAACTGAGAGAAAATTTCGTGTTGTTTTGGCACAGAAAAGAGAAATCACTACAAATACATTTCTACTTGAGAAAAGTGGGTCTTGTCATTCATTTACTAGTCATCTATTGCATATGTTCTCAGGGCCAGGCATTGTCTGGGGGCAAAAATGCTATTAAAACAACAACATAGAAAATGCAGCTTTGGTCTGACTGAAATTTACTATTTAGTAAATGAGACAAACATTAATTAAATACTTACAAAACTGTGTGTACAATTGTAAGAGAAAAAAGAAATGAATTTTTTCCAATTCCGGTGTAAGATATTTGAACCAGCAAAGGAGTTAAAAGAACAGACTTTCCTAAAGAAGCAATGACTGAACTGAATTCTGAAACTCAGAGAACTCAGAATAGATGAGCCAAGTAGGGTTCAAGGATGGGTGGAAGGATGGAAAATCGCTTATGCATTAGTACCCTCTAACTTTTTTTCCCCACCTATCTCTCCTTTCATCTTAAGACTCCTATAAGTCTACTCAAATATTAAAGTGAGAATACGCTCTCATATTTGGTGAAGGTATTCTCATTGACATTTCCTTTCAAATAAAGTTCAGATGTTTCTTAGCCACTCACACCCCTAAAGTTACTACTGATATTCAGCTTTTTTACTTCTAATGTGACATTTTGAGTACGTTATTGGCATACATTTGTAAGTATTTCTTGCATTATTTTCTTTGACATTCTCTAAATTGAAAATCAATAGGTAAAAAGTTAAGGAATTCCACTGGTTATATTTAATTAAATATAATAAGCTAAAATAGATTGCTTGAAAGTGTGGCTTTTGAAAGTCTGGCACCTCTCTCTGATGCATAGTGGATGCCTTATTCACAGGTTTCACTGAATGCAAAAAATTTTAAGGAGTGGTGATGTGCATAACCTATGTCTAGGTCACAAGCCACAATTCTTTATTTCTTTTTAAGTTTCTTATCAACATATGTGTATATTCTTCATATATATATATAATATATATATCTTCTTGTGCATCTTCTGTATATCTTAGTAATAGCCTGCTTGCTGCTGCTGCTGCTTTGTCGCTTCAGTCGTGGCTGACTCTGTGCAACCCTGTGGACTACAGCCCACCAGGCTCCTCTGTCCATGGGATTCTCTAAGCAAGAGTACTGGACTGGGTTTGCCATGCCTTCCTCCAAGGAATCTTCCCGACCCAGGGATTACACCCAGGTCTCTTGCATTGCAGGCAGATTTTTTACTGATGGGACATCAGGGAAGCTCAATAGACTGCTTAATACATGAAAAAACTTCAGTATGAGTTTCTTTAACATAGCTTCTCAAAATCATAATTAAACATGTTCAGACATATTTTGTTATGAACAATATGAATATTGGTTAAGAGAGCAAATTATTTAAACTTTCAGTGTTTCTGTTTCATCTAGAATAGCTATAATAACAGTCATAATAATATTATACTATAAATTATATAAATTAAATATATTTTAATACAAATATATTTTGTTACATATTTAATGTTTAAAATATATAGTATATATTTACATATTCAATGTATAAAATAATTATGATAATAATACTTTATGAAAATGGTAAAATGAGATGATTTCTTTAAAAATCACGTTTATGGCAAAAGTAAGCACTCATGATTTGTAGTCTATGTTTATAACTCAATATTTAAGTAACTTGAGTCTTTGTCCATTTGGGTTGTGTGTACATTTAAGTGTGTCAAAAAAGAATCTACATTATATCTTTCATACTGAATAGACTTGGAATGAGTAATTGTTACTAAATACATATATGGTATTCAGAAAATATTCATTTAAAAGTGACAGAAAACACGGCATACCATAGACTAGGTGGTTTGTAAATAAGAGATATTTATTTTACTCAGTTCTAGAGGCTGGAATCCAAGACCAAGTTTCTGGCAGGTTTGAAAGAGAATTCACTTCCTGGCTCATAGAGGCCATCTCCTCTGTATATCCTTACACTGGGGAAGGGAAGTAGAGAAATTTCTAAGGTCTGTTTTATAAGGGCATTAATCACATTCATTGGGGTTGTAAATGGCACCCCACTCCGGTATTCTCACCAGGAAATTCCGTGGGCAGAGGAGCCTGGTGGGCTACAGTCCATGAAGCTGCAAAGAGTTGGACATGACTGGGCACTCACTCAGTGAATCACATTCATAATGGTTCTGCCATCATGTTTAGCCATGCAGAGTGTTCTCTGCATCTTACCACTGTATCTTACCATTGTAGTTTGTTTATGGGGTAGAATGTGACCTGTGATCTTGAGATGGACTTGTCAGAAAAATTCTTGATTCTTTTTTTGTGGGGGTGAGGTTTTTGGAAAATGCAATCCTGTTAGGATAGTGTTTCTAAAGCAGAGAGTTTGTAATCCTAGATTGCGGGTTCCCCTTATTACTATCTCAAGTAGGGATCCTTACCCAAAGGTGGAATATGGAGTCCTAAATGATGCTGTTTTTCTCCCTAGAAAGAATTTCCTTTGCAGTCAAACTAACCTCAGACTATCATGTATAGGAAGTAATAATTTTTTCTTTTTCTTTGTTTTTGCATGGTGTACCAGCATGGGTTTTTTGCCACTTTTAAATGAAAAATTTCTGAATATCATATATGTATTAGCAACAAACTGTTTTTAATGTTACTTCTCCCAAGTCTATTCAATATGTAGACTTTTTTCTGATGCACTTGAAGACAAACAATAAAGACCCATTTCATTTTTGCTTTATATTTTGGAGATAAAAATAAGTAATTTTTTGGAAGAAATATAGATTATGCAATGTCCCTGAGCTCAAAAGTTTAGTTTTAATATCTGAAAATCTCCCAGATTATTTTCATCCCTGCCAGCATCCTTTCCAAACTCAACTTGTTATAGGAAGTCAAAGTAGGTTATTTGCAGGAAAAAGTAACTTTGAAGTATTCCCTGTAGATCTCAGACACTTAACACAGTTTCTACAATGTCTAACTTTCTGCCAAGGAATAACTAATACCCTGAGAGAAGTCATCTCTTTACACACAGTAACATCATGATCTTTTTTAGCAAAAGGAAATGGACTGTGATTATTGAGGTATTGTTTCCCATGAGTTCTCAACAAGATTCACTTGGAAAGTAGTTTAGTCTGTATCTTATTAGCAGTGTGATAGTTTGGCCCATAGATATGTACAGGTTGCATATTGGGAGAAAAGTATCATTTATCTTTGAAAAAAGAATCTACCTAACTGATCCTTATAGCATCTCAGAAATAATAGTTGAATTTATAACTTTTAAAACCAATAATATTGCTTCAGAATATATGTTATATTGACATAAGATTTCAATTCACATATAACTAAGGTCAGGCTTCCACAGTGGCTCAGAGGTAAAGAATCCACCTGCAAAGCAAGAGTCACAAGTGCAATCCCTGGGATGGGAAGATACCCTGGAGGAGGGAGTGATAACCCATTCAAATATTCTTTCCTGGAGAATCCCATGGACAGAGGAACCTGGTAGGCTATAGTCCATAGGATTGCAAAGAGTTAGACATGACTGAAGAGATTTAGCATGCATACACACATAAGTAAAGTCACAGGATTCATGACTTTGACTTTGGGGGATAATTTCAAAATAAATCTGAAAAAATAAATTGATGATATATTGTGGGTTCAGTTCAGTTCAGTTCAGTTGCTCAGTCGTCTCCGACTCTCTGTGATCCCATGAATCCCAGCACGCCAGTCCTCCCTGTCCATCACCAACTCCTGGAGTCCACCCAAACTCATGTCCATTGAGTCTGTGATGCCATCCAGCCATCTCATCCTCTGTCATCACCTTCTCCTGCCCCCAATCCCTCCCAGCATCAGAGTCTTTTCCAATGAGTCAACTCTTCGCATGAGGTGGCCAAAGTACTGGAGTTTCAGCATTAGCATCAGTCCTTCCAAAGAACACCCAGGACTGATCTCCTCTAGAACGGACTGGTTGGATCTCCTTGCAGTCCAAGGGACTCTCAAGAGTCTTCTCCAACACCACAGTTCAAAAGCATCAATTCTTCGGCACTCAGCTTTCTTCACAGTCCAACTCTCACATCCATACATGACCACTGGAAAAACCATAGCCTTGACTAGATGGACCTTTGTTGGCAAAGTAATGTCTCTGCTTTTTAATATGCTATCTAGGTTGGTCATAAGATTCCTTCCTAGGAGTAAGCGTCTTTTAATTTCATGGCTGCAATCACCATCTGCAGTGATTGTGGGTGGTTATCTCAAATTGTTACAAAAATACAATAAAAATTTTGTCTTTAATGAATTAAAGTGTATTGTGAGTAGGGAGGAATAAATTTAGAGGAATACATTTTTAAATGTATAATGTGAGAATGAAGATAAAATATTTTAAATGTCTGACAAAAATCATATAACACTTGAAGGGATATAACAATGAATAAATAAATATTATTATGAAGTTCAGTTCACGCTCAGTCGTGTCTGCTGTCTAGGTTGGTCATAACTTTCCTTCCAAGGAGCAAGCATCTTTTAATTTCATGGCTAAAGTCACCATCTGCAGTGATTTTGGAGCCCCCAAAAATAAAGTCAGCCACGGTTTCCACATTTATTTGCCATGAAGTGATGAGACCGGATGCCAATTTTGTTTTCTGAATGTTGACTTTTAAGCCAACTTTTTCATACTCCTCTTTCACTTTCATCAAGAGGCTCTGTAGTTCTTCTTCACTTTCTGCCATAAGGGTGGTGTCATCTACGGTTATTGATATTTCTCCCGGCAATCTTGATTCCAGTTGTGCTACAATCAATCCAGTGTTTCTCATGATGTGTTCTGCATATAAGTTAAATAAGCAGGGTGAATATATACAGCCTTGACATACTCCTT
This sequence comes from Bison bison bison, assembly GCF_000754665.1. Lineage (NCBI taxonomy): Eukaryota > Metazoa > Chordata > Mammalia > Artiodactyla > Bovidae > Bison > Bison bison. Next base: position 5,168,527 of record NW_011494919.1, on the reverse strand, counting down.
TTCCTATTTGGAACCAGTCTGTTGTTCCATGTCCAGTTCTAATGGTTGCTTCCTGACCTGCATCAGATTTCTCAAGAGGCAGGTCAAGTGGTCTTATATTCCCATCTCTTTAAGAATTTTCCACGGTTTATCGTGATCCACACTGTCAAAGGCTTTGGCATAGTCAATACAACAGAAATAGATGTTTTTCTGGAATTCTTTTGCTTTTTTGATCATCCAGCAGATGTTGGCAATTTGATCTTTGGTTTCTCTGCCTTTTCTAAAACCAGCTTGAACATCTGGAAGTTCACTGTTCATGTATTGCTGAAGCCTGGGCTTGGAGAATTTTGAGAATTATTTTACTAGCATGTGAGATGAGTGCAATTGTGCAATAGTTTGAGCTTTCTTTGGCATCTCCTTTCTTTGGGATTGGAATGAAAACTGACCTTTTCCAGTCCTGGCCACTGCTGAGTTTTCCAAATTTGCTGGCATATTGAGTGCAGCACTTTTATAGAATCATCTTTTAGGATTTGAAATAGCTTACCTGGAATTCCATTTTCCCTGGTGGCTCAGATGGTAAAGCATCTGCCTACAATGTGGGAGACCCAGGTTTGATTCCTGGGTTGGGAAGATCCCCTGGAGAAGGAAATGGCAACCCACTCCAGTATTCTTGCTTAGAGAATCCCACGGATAGAGGAGCCTGGTGGGCTACAGTTCATGGGGTTGTAAAGAGTTGGGCACGACTGAGCGACTTCACTTTCCACTAGCTTTGTTCATAGTGATGCTTCCTAAGGCCCACTTGACTTCACATTCCAGGATGTCTGGCTCTAGGTGAGTGATATTACGAGGTGATATTACGAGGTAATATTACAAGGTAAATGCTCCTAATTTCAGCAATATATTAACTTGTGTTCATTTATACTTTACATCTTCCCAAAAGCTTTCACATTGAAATATTAGCCAAACAGTTGAAAGACTCTAAGTTCTGGAGGTAGATAGGTCTGAATTTAAACCTTGTTTTTGTTTTTTTTTTTTCCTACCTACAAGTTATACGGCCTTAGGAAATCACCTATCCTTTGAATTTCAGTTTCCTCATCTGAAAAATAAATATAACAATACATAGAGTTCTTCATGATTGTAAGCTGCATAATAAAGCACTGGTAGAGACATGATATCATAAATGTGATCTGCATTGTTGACTATCTTCCTGAGTCTGCTCAAACTCATGTCCATTGAGTCAATAATGCTATCTAACCATCTCATCCTCTGTCACCACCGTCTCCTCCTGCACTCAATCTTTCCCAGCAATAGGATATTTTCCAGTGAGTTGGCTCTTCTCATCAGCTGGCCAAAATACTGCAGCTTCAACTTCAGCATCAGTCCTTCCAATGAATATTCAGGACTGATTTCCTTTAGGGTTGACTGGTTTAATCTCCTTGCTGTTCAAGGGACTCTCAAGAGTCTTCACCAACATCACAGTTTGAAAGCATCAAATCTTTGACACTCAGCCTTCTCTATGGTCCAACCCTCACATCTGTACATGCTTACTGGAAAAAATATAGCTTTGACAAAAGGGACCTTTGCTGGCAAGTCACCTTGTCTCTGTTTTTTAATACACTGTCTAGGTTTGTCATAACTTTTCTTCCAAGGAGCAGAAATCTTTCAATTTCATGGCTGCAGTCAATGTCCACAGTGATTTTGGAGCCCAAGAAAATAAAGTCTATCACTGTTTCCATTATTTTCAACATCTATTTGCCATAAAATGATGGAACCAGAATGCTGTGTTTTAAGCCAACTTTTTCACTCTCCTCTTTCATTTTCATCAAGAGGCTCTTTAGTTCCTTTTAACATTGTGCCGTAAGAGTAGTGCCTATCTGCATATCTGAGGTTATTGATATTTCTCACCGCTATCTTGATTCCAGCTTGTGCCCATCCAATCCGGCATTTCGCATGATGTATTCTGCATATAAGTTAAATAAACAGGCTGACAGTATACAGCCTTGACCTACTCCTTTCTTAATTTGGAACCAGTCAGTTGATCTATGACAGGTTCTAAGTGCTGCTTCTTGACTCACATACAAAGTTCTCATGAGACAGGTAACATGGTCTGGTATTCCCATCTCTTTAAGAATTTTCTATAGTTTGTTGTGATTCACAGTCAGAGGCTTTAGCATAATCAATGAAGAAGAAGTAGATGTTTTTCTGGAATTTGCTTGCTTCCTCTATGATCCAATGAATGTTGGCAATTTGATCTCTGATTCCTCGGCCTTCTCTAAACCCACCTTGTATATCTGGAAGTCCTTGGTTCAGGTACAGTTGAAGTCTAGCTTGAAGGATTTTGATCATCACTGTGCTAGCATGTGAAATGAGTACAATCGTGCAGTAGCTTGAGCATTCTTTGGCATTGTCCTTCTTTGGGATAGGAATGAAAACTGACCTTTTCAAGTCCTCTGGCCACTGCTGAGTTTTCCAAATTTGCTGACATACTGAGTGCAGCACTTTAACAGCATCACCTTTTAGTACTTAAAATAGCTCAGCTGGAATTCCATCACCTCTTTGTTCATAGTACTGCTTTGTTCATAGTACTGCTTCCTAAGGTCCATTTCACTTCACACTCCAGGATGTTTGATTCTAGGTGAGTGACCACACCATCATGGTTATCTCCGTCATTAAGACTTTTTTTTTGTAAATAGTAAATAAGTATTTCAAGTGTAGTTTCCCAAACTGAACTTCAGATTGTCCTCTTAATACTGGGAAGGCCTGAAGTTTAACCAGCAAGGAAAGTGAATAGTGTGGCAGATTGAGTAGATTTATAAATTATTCCTTTTCATTAGAAGAGCATCAACAATCCTCTAGTTTGAAAAAAAAGCAAAACGTGTGGAAAGATAAAAAATTTTTCAGACTTCTATGAACTTCTGGAATTAGAGCAATAATAGTTTCCCCATATTTTCTTCAGATGTCTTTAAAAATAAGATAATTTTTTAGATATAATTGGTGCTTCTCTATCACTCCATTCTTCCTTTTATTTTCTCCTCCTCTCTCCTCCATCTCCTCACCCTCACGATTTCTTTCTCTCCCTGTTTTTCTCCCTCTTCTTGGCTACATGGTATTTCCTTCTAAAATATTATCACATCCTCCCTAACTTTGTTATTGTATGTATCTAGTTTACCTTGACAAATAAAATATTGGGTACATTATTTCTTTAACCTCATTCTAAAGAACTAAAAGGTACCCCTCCCGGTCCATGCAAACATATGCAAGTTGATTTGCATATTTAGTCACAGAATTAGAGTTTGTTAAAGTCTTTTCATAAGCGATTTACCAACTAACTCTATCAAAGTAAGTTCTTCCATCTTCCTAATGAGGGAGTCTAATGATTCTTCCAAATTTAGTGTAACATCATGGAAATAGTGAGCTGTCCTCTCTCCAAACCAGAACCGGGTAATAAGATTGCCTTTGAGAGCTAAATCACCACACAATAGATGTAATTAGCCATCTGTTGGGAGTAACTCAAATTGTCTCTAAATGTATTACTAAAAAGTTTTGGAATTCCTAAATCCCCCGTCAAAGTGGCCTATAATCATCTCAGAATGCAGGATTGGAATGGGGCAGAAATTTAAGTAGAAACCTAATTGACGACAGGAAATCTATTTGGAGAACGACGGCACATACTTGTCCCTGCAAGGTGCCTAGGAAAAGTAAACACAAAAAGTCAAACCCTGGCAGAGTGGTTAAGGCATTTAAGAACAAGCCTGTGAATTAAACCCATTTGATTCTATGTGCTACTATTATTAATGTAGGAAATATTTCCACTTTTCTTTTTTTAAAATTCTATTCTCACTACGCAGTCGGATTCTCATTAAAAGATGCAATGTGATGGTAATACCACTACAAGCATCTTAGTTAGTAGAGGAACATTCATAATACAGGAGCTTAGTATGCAAACAAAATTAAAGTAAATCTTGGCTTAAAAATTCAGGAAAACATTTGAAATCCATCTCCTTCTTCACCTAATCCCTTTAAGGATTGGTATTTACCACATGGCAAAATAGTCTTGAATGATCAGATGTTTGTTTTTAAAAATTACGTTTGTCCTCTTCTATTTATATAGGTAGTTGCTGCTGCTGCTGCTGCTGCTAAGACACTTCAGTCGTGTCTGACTCTGTGTGACCCCATAGATGGCAGCCCACCAGGCTCCCCGGTCCCTGGGATTCTCCAGGCAAGAACACTGGAGTGGGTTGCTATTTCCTTCTCCAATGCAGGAAAGTGAAAAGTGAAAGTGAAGTCGCTCAGTCGTGTCCGACCCTTAGCGACTCCATGGACTGCAGCCTAGCAGGCTCCTCCGTCCATGGGATTTTCCAGGCAGGAGTACTGGAGTGGGGTGCCATTGCCTTCTCCGATATAGGTAGTTACGTTTAGCCAAACACTCCACTAGCTCTCTTCAATCAAAATGCTGAAAGTAGACCTGAAATTCCGACAGAATCTCCCAAAGTGGGGATTCTACCAGATTCTACTTTACAATTTGCATATGAAGGAAAAATAAGATTTCTCTAGAAGACAGACATGAAAAATATCTCACCTCCTACTACTCAGCTTGGATTTCTAAGAGCTATATAAGCAAGTTCGGTGCAAGTTCAAATGTACCACTTTTGGATACTCTTGAGCTCATGTGTTTTCTTGGCTGAATCTGGATAATAATGACACCCAGATTATCATAAACCTGATTAATCTATGTAGCTCCTACTTAGGAAAATATTCTGAAACTTGCAGCATTATTCATGTTACAGTTTAATTTCTGGCTGTCTCTTGCATTAAATAAAGAGCATTCTGGCTAACATATGTTTGTTATAAATGCATAATAACACCAGAGAGACATGGAATCAATATCCTGAGCTTCGTATCAATATTGTTTGAGAACTAAGGTTGTTTTAATTGGGATGTGTGCGTGCTTAGTTGCTCAGTCATGTCTGACTCTTTGTGACCCCATGGACTGTAGTCCACCATGCTCCTCTGTCTATGGAATTTTTCAAGCAAGAATACTTGAGTGGGTTTCCATTTCCTACTCCAGGGGATCTCCCAACCCGGACTGGGACAAGGCAGGGACTCAAAATGAAGAGATAAATGTGAGGTTTATTTTTCTATAATATGTTCATACCAACTCCATGAGATACTAAAATTGCTTCTTCAAAAATCATTTCACAAAAGATGAGGAAACTGAATTTTAGGAATAAAAAGTTTAAGTAGCTGGCTCTAAGAAAACGAACCACGAAGTGGATAACTAGAGATTCCACCCCAGGTCAGCTGTATTCAAAGCCTGCATTCTTTTCCCAATGTCCACATTCCAAAATTGCTCCCTTTAATCCCTTTCTCTTCAGAAGGCTCATTTCAATATTCTTTTAAATAAAGCTGTTACTAGAGAATAGTAATTAGCAAGTATTTTTATGTGCTATTTAAACTGCACCATCAGTTCAGTTCAGTTCAGTGGCTCATTCATGTCCGACTCTGCGACCATGGACTACAGCATGCCAGATTTCCCTGTCCATCACCAACTTCTGGAGCTTACTTAAACTCATGTCCATTGAGTCGGTGATGCCATCCAACCATCTCATCTTCTGTTTTCCCCTTCTCCTCCCTCCTTCAATCTTTCCCAGAATCAGGGTCTTTTCCAATGAGTCAGTTCTTCACATCAGGTGGCCAAAGTACTGGAGTTTCAGCTTCAGCATCAGTCCTTCCAATAAATATTCAGTACTATAACTGAATAGACTACACCATACACAGCAGTAAATCCAATTCTCCAGCAATTCAAGACTGCTGGAGAGGAGAAATTAAACCACATGGATGATAAGTTTCTTTTGATGTAATTCTCAAGCATGGATTAGTGATATATATATATATATATATAATATATAGTCAAATAAATGTTCTACTTAGCCTTGTGTCATCATCACCATCATATTTTTTTATATTCATAAGATTATAAATTCTTAGTTATGCAAAATTTTCAGACATCAGCATATTCTTACAATAACCATGGTTTATAAATACAGTCTTCATTTAATCAATAACAATTTTGAGATTCAGAGAACTTAAGATTCATGTCTAGGATTTAGGTTAGGTTCTAAAGGGTTTCAGAAATTCATTTACTCTACTCAGCCACCAGCTCCCATTTGTGATATGTGAAAGATATAATGGCATCATTTTATAATTTTTCTTAAAACACCAGTGACTGAAACTCAACATATATCTTTTTATAGGAAGGTGGATTTGAATACTAGATGGAACATTTAAAGTTTTAGCCATTTCATGGGTACATGAAAAATCTCCGAGGCATGCCATCAGTAAGCTTACTTAATTTTCTTTATACAATGCCTAGCTTTTTCCAAGTTTTAGCTGTATTTTGATGAGCAACATTTTATAACAACTAAAGCAAAAATGAATAAAGGCAACCCCCCCATAAAAAAAAACAATCAAAAAAATGACCACTGGAGATATTTTCCAGTAGAGGTAAAAAGCTACATTTCTACAACCATCCATAGTTGTGTAAAGCATAATGAACAGTTGAATAATTATGGGCAAGTTATCTGCCCTTTAGAAATAAAAATTTTCACTACTTCAGATAATAAAAGTCCCAAGACAAATATTCTCTGGGAATGTCATTAATAGGGCACAACTAGACAAAATATGAGGTCAGAATTTTTAAGTGCTCATGATATGAGGTCAATCCAAGTTTGTACTGTGTAGTTGGTACTCTTGAAAAACCAGAAGGTTTCTGTCTGTGGACACTGCAAGTAAAGAACCCAGATATAATGAAAAATGAGCTAGCTGATGAGGGTGATATGATATGTAAGTTATAAAGTGGACATACAGTCAACTCAGAATCGAAAATCTATGTTTCAGTATTAAAACGTGTATGTATTAGTTGCTCAGTAATGTCTGACTCTTTGTGACCCCACAGACTGTAGCCTGCCAGGCTCCTCTGATTATGGGATTTCCCAGGTAACAGTACTGGAGTGGGTTCCCATTTCCTTCTCCACAGGATCTTTATGACCCTGGGATCAAACCCAGGTGTCCTGCATTGCAGGCAGTCTCCTACATTGCAGGCATTCTTTACTGACTGAGCCAACAGGGAAGCCCCATGTTAAAACATAAACTGAGGTATATTAATAATTTTATGTTTATTTGAGCAAAAGTAAACTGAAATTGGGCAGCACTAAAATGGAAGTGGTTAGGAGCATTCCGTTCACAGGAGTCAAAGGAAAGACTGATGGGAAGCAATGAAAGGGAATAGTTTGATTGGCTACAGACTGGCTGACTGTTTGTGATTGGCTGTGATGAGAGTTTTGATTTTGTAACCTGAAGGCATACACAAGCTTAGATTTTGGTTGCTTATGTTGACTGACTGGGCATTAGAGCCACTTTAGTCTAATGACCTCTGGATCTAATTTGACAAGAATTAAAAAGAGTGCTGATGCTCTGGGTAGAATATCTTTGCTGCTACTGCTGCTGCTAAGTCACTTCAGTCGTGTTCGACTCTGCAACTCCATAGACGGCAGCCCACCAGGCTTCCCTGTCCCTGGGACTCTCCAGGCAAGAACGCTGGAGTGGGTTGCCATTTCCTTCTCCAATGCATGAAAGTGAAAAGTGAAAGTGAAGTCGCTCAGTTGTGTCCGACTCTTAGCGACCCCATGGATTGCAGCCTACCAGGCTCCTCCGCCCATGGGACTTCCCAGGTAAGAGTACTGGAGTGGGTTGCCATTGCCTTCTCCGATAATATCTTTACTTACAGATAAACCTGGAGTTCTGACAGAGACACACAGAGACCATTGCTACCGGTTCATGGAGAAAATAAAAATAAGAAACTGTGTAATAACAGTGAACAAACTCTGCAACTAAGGACAAATACAGCTTTAAAACTCTTCACCCATCTGGTTAGCACCCCATCTTCTCTCTCTCTTTCTCTCTCTCATTCATTTCTTGTGGTATCTGATTTGCAAACATTCCTCAAACACTAGGAAGATATATAAATAAATTAGACAAATAATAAGTATATAAATAAATACAACTAAAATAATCAATTTATAACAATATAACTAGGCCAATATTATGCAGTCTCAAAATAATTGAAATTGACAGTCTTTTTCTTTCACATTTTCCTATTATGACTTGTTGCCTATGATCTCAACTGAAATTTTGCTCCAAGTTGTATACAAGTATTTGGGGCTTATAAACTTCTACTCCCACAGAATGTTTTCATGATTTACCTCATTCTATAGATGCTACAGATATTGTTTAGTAAAAAATGCCCCATCACCAAATTTCAAGATCACACTCTCAGACTCATACTATTCCTGTACAAGTATTTTGTATTCCAGCCTTTAAACCGCAATTCCATAAGCACGATTTTACTCCTCAGATTTTTGCATGTGGCTAAGAAATCCCACTAAAAATGCTCCATCAACTCAAGTTCTTTTGATCTGTAGTCCTCATCCTCAACATGATTCTATCTGTTACCTTTTCTGGAGATTATTCTAGACAACTCAGGAGAAATTTGAGTTCTCTGTTTTCAGGTAGATACACTTTTTTCTTAATACTAACAAAGTAGATTTTAATTGTGAAGGTTATTTTTCTTTTTAAAAACTTTTTTGAAATTAATTGCTTGAAAGGAGAGTTGATATTGTTTCTTTTTCAGGCCCTCAATTATTAGATCTGTATTAGATCTTCTGACACTATTGGCTTACAAAACAGGTCTGACTAGTACTGACAAATTTTTCTTCAACCATCAGTGATTAGTCATCAGTCAGGGCAGGTACCCCAAATCCCCAAATGTCTTTGCTTTAAGCAACCTCCAAAGTCCCCTTCTGTCTGCAGATTTAGATTTTGGCTGCACTCCTGCATCTCTGTTCTGCCCCTCTCAACACAAAATACAGAAAGAGGAAGAGAGGAAAGGTGAACATTAAGTCAGGGTATTTTGTCTCTCCAGTAGCCAACTGACTGATGTATGAAAATGCAGTCATACGTGCTCTTCCTGTAAAACGACTTCCTTTCAAATGTCATTTTCAAAGACTGATGACAGATAGGGAGCCTTAAATGTGGTTTGATGAGGCCAGTAGGAGAGATCTTTCTCTCACTGGGAAGTTTCCTTGCAAAGGTCTTTTATCTGAACCAGCTGCCTATTCTCATACATCGTGTATTGTAGTGTTTTTTGCACAAAGAGTAGAGCAGATTCATAGTACTCATGCTACCAAACTGTATCAGTACATTAAAATTTAATTGTGCTAGAGTTATGTATACATTGTCCTTCTGGGCCGTCTGTCAGATGCTATGTTCAGCAGGAGGGCTGCTATACGCAGGAGAGCAGGAGTTCAACCAACTGTAAGTAAGAGGTTAGGCAAGTTTAACGTGAACCAAACCCAAAGATTTATCTGTGTTTGCTGGAAATCATTATGACTCTGCCTCAACAATACAAAAAGTGAGTGACATCAGTCTAGTAATAGATTTACTCTCAGAATTGACCATACAGAGATATCACAAAATAAACATGGGATAATGGTGAAATGTCTTTAAAAATATGAGACATTTTGTATGCTACGATATAGCTCCCAATGTTATCACAGCTAAGTAATTTAGTACGAATGATTCTTAATTCTTTCAGGTACATTGTCAGAATATTCAAAGTGAGCTGCAAATACAAGTTTTGGTTGTCAAACCAAAGCTTTATAAAAATCCTCCTGTGTAATCTCATGTTCTGTTTTTAGCTATGCACTCAAAAATGAAGTACAATGAATACACTAGTAATGGTGGAAATTTGTATACAGAAGAAATCAAAGTAGTGATCCAAATTACATAATGTTTTGAGGGTGCAGAAAATTTTCTCAAACACTATGTATAGAAGTGCATATTATTGCGGTCTTTCTGGAAAGCCAACTGGCATTTTAGCTTAAAAAATGATGAAATGCTAGCTTATTTTTCCTCCACATCATTCAAATTCTCTAATTTTATCATAAAGGAATTATTAGAATTATATTCCAATTTTAATGGCTGATGAAGGTGTTCTTCCCAGAATTATGCATAATAATAGGAAAGTAGAACTAATGTAAATGTCAAAAATTAGAGAAATATTTGAATGAATGTTATAATGGTAATATAAATGACTATGAAGGAAATATATTTCAAAAATTATTTAATGACATAGAGGAAGCATGATAACAATGTAGAAAAATATACCTTACAATGACATTTTGAAAATTAATATTTCCAAAATGCATGCATTATGCATGTAAAGAGCATTAGTGTGTGTGTGTGTGTTTTGTTTTTTTTGTACAGTAGGATCATGGGGAAAAGCTCAGTTTTTTTACATTTTTAATATTTTTAACTTTTTATGTATTACTGTTAGGAACAGCAAAGCTGTAGTGATTTCTAGAACACATTTATACGTTCACATGAACAGGGGCTAGAATAGTAGTGCTTATAAGAATTAAACCAACTTGCAAGTAACTGGATATATCAATCAAAGTCCACCTACTTCAGGATAAATATCAAGCAAGCATAAACTCTGACTTGTATTTCTAAAGGAACAACAAGATGTTTTATGGTTATTGTGTGTGGGTGTGTGTGCTCAGTCTTTCAGTCATGTCTAACTCCTTGTGACCCCATGCATTCTAGCCTGCTACACTTCTCTATCCATGGGATTTCCCAGGCAAGAATACTGGGGTGGGTTGTCTTTTCCTTCTCTAGGGGTTCTTCCCCTTCTCCAGGGGATCTGTATTGGCAGGCAGATTTTTCACTATTGAGCCACCTGGGAAGCCCTTTTATGGTTATGACCTTATTGCAATTCCATACATTTTACCATCTGATAACCTCAAATCTTAAACAGATTATACTGTTGAATGTTTATTTATGTATATGTTTATACACTGATCTTTAAGTGAAGCAAGCAGTCAGATTCAGAACAAATACAGGTAAGTCTGAACAGAACTTTGACTTCCTACAATATCCCAAATCAAACATTTTATTTATCCTGGTTCTATTCAAAGGGAGAACATGTAGTTTAGATAAAACCGACTGAAAGAGGAACCCAATATATCCCTCAAAATGATTATGATTTGGTCATGTTTTTACAGGGAAAGAGTAAGGTGAGTGTTAAAATTAATTTGAGGAAGGATCATAAGATCTAAAATTGAAGCTCAAAGTGAGGCAGAAGCTGACACATTTTAAGATATTAGAAATATAACTACAAGGAAAACCAGCTTTATTAGTTTAGATTCATTCCTGGAATGACATTTTTCAATATCTTGCATAGTAATATAAAATATTTCTATAAAAATCACTTCAGGATGATGACTAAAAGGCAAAAAGGATACAATAAAATACACATACATATCTTAGGTATTATGTATCATTCCAGAAAGCATTGTACTATTCTGGATAATATTGCATAATTCTGGATAACCTGTTTTATTCTTAGCAAAATCTGTATAAATATGTTTTGTTATCAGACAAATATACTGACTATAGCTGCTAATAACCATGCTTTCCTTATATACAATAGTAAAATTTTACATTTGTGTTTTTTTTTTTTTTTTTTTTTAATTTTTCGGTGGTGCTTAGCGCCGCCTTTCCCCAGACCTTTGCCGCCTTTGCCGCGTCCAGACATGGTTTCACGAAAAGTAAACCAACAGCAACTCAAAATTTTACATTTGTGCTCTTGTTTTTAATTAGAAAAGTAGATAGTACAACTTGCAAATTCATCAACACAGTTGATTAGAATTAAAAGATTAAAGGTGTTTTAATTTTTTTCATTTTTAAGGGGTGAATATATTTATACATTTAACTATATGTGTTCACCTGTGTTTGTGCGTGTGAAGCACAACTGAAGGATAAGACATTCTACAGTCAATAATTTAGTCAAAGGAGCTGCTCTGGACCTGACTGTTGGTGTCACCCCGCTCCCCAGAATCATATTTTGAAACCAAATCTTCCAAGTGAGGGTGTCTGCATGCAAGGCCTTTGGGAGGTGATTAGGTCATGAGGGTGGAGTCCTGAGGAATGGAATTAGTGCCTTTATAGGAGCTGAAGAGACCAGAGTTCTCCTCTTCCACCACATGAGGTCACAGAGAAGAGAGCTGCCTATGAACTAGGATGAGTGCCCTCACCAGACAGCCAACCTGCCAGCACCCTGATGTGGGGCTGCACAGCCTCCACAACTGTGAGAAATACATTTTTGCTGTTTGTAAGCCACCCAGGCTATGGTATTTGGTATACTTGAACAGACTAAAACCGTTGCTAATTATAATTGTCATCTTCAAAGGTGAAGACATGAAGATGTATCAAAATCTCTGATGGCAGGGACTTCCCTGGTGGTCCATTGGTTAAGACACCCCACTTCCACTGCACGGGGTATGTTTGATCCCTAGTTGGGGAACTAATATCTCACATGCTACTCAGTGTGGCCTCAATAAATACACAAAAATAAAAACCTCATGATGAGCTATATCCATCATGCAACTAATGTGTGTCTGTTTAAAAAAAATCTCCAGTGGCAGGGTGGGAGCTCAATTTAAAAATGTATAAAAAAGATCATTTTGATACATCATATACAAATGCATTCCCTTGCTCCTAGAGAATAATGCTTTAAATAGGAAATCTAAACTAAGAAAACATTTTTCTTAGACTGACACTTAAAATGTAGATGTATTTTAAAATATACACACAAATATTAAACAATAAAATTGTATTTTGCAATTAATATACTTGGTATATTTATGTAAAAATAAAAGTAGTTGTTTAGTTTTCCTTACATTTTTCACTCTGATTTTAATATGTGTATGTATATATATTTTGTGTGTTTGTGTTTAGTCACTAAGTCATGCCCAACTCTTTTGTAACCCCACAAACTGTAGCCCACCAGGCTCCTTTGTCCATGGGATTTCCCAGGCAGGAATACTGGAGTGGGTAGCCATTCTCTTCTCTAGGGGATCTTCCTGACCCAGGGATGGAACTCAAGTCTCTTGAATTACAGGTAGTCTCCTGCATTGCAGGCAGCTTCTTTACCAACTGAGTCGCCAGGGAAGCTATATGTATGTATACATATGCTTAAATATGCATATATTAGAAACACACACATTCATGGAGACACACAGATAGACATGTAATGAGAGAGAAAGGCAGAGAATCAGATAGCACAACTGAGAGACAAAGATACAAAGAAGAGGGAAAAATGTTTCTCTGTAATGATGTTTTTTCCCAAAAAGAAAAGATTCTCTCATTGATTAGTCAATATTTACACATCCATTCATTCACTCACTTAATCATTGTTTGCTTTTTACAAAATTTGTGGAAAGTGATAACTCAGGCTTTGGAAGTATAATCATGAATAAAATTATATTTCTGTAATAAATATACTAGTTAGAGTCATGAAAATCAATGTGTATATTAAAATTTAAAATGTTGTTTGAAGCTTTAAATTATTCAAATAAAACAGCTCATAATTTAAATGTAATTTACTTGTATATATTATTCTACCTGTACACTTACATGTGCAAATATACACTTACATGTACCATAGAGCATATAACTTCTCATTCATTTTCTCAATTTTGATTCTCATATTTTTTTTAAATTTGCATATAGTTAGAACTTTTGTACATATTTGTGGCTAAATGTATGTATTAAATAATAATTTTAGTCTGTTCAAAGTAGTGTTAAGTGTATAGAAAAACTAACCTAAGGCCGAATATTGACTAGTAAACAACTAAATGGATTATGAAATTATATGCCTATTAGTGTTAATTATTGTCCTAAATAAACTTAGGAGGGAAGAAACAAGCAAAAAAGTGTTTATTTTGAATCAAAAAACTGCAATTTGGGGCAAATGGATTCTGGTAGCAGCCCAAACAGTGTCTCAGCTCAGGAGTAAAATCAGAGGCTTTTAGAGACAAAGAAGGAAAGTTTGCACTGCAAAGAATTTTAATTGAAGTTGGAGAGAGAAGCTAATCTTGGCTAAACAGGATTGAGTACTATGGTTATCACTTGTTGTTTAGACACTTAAATTGTGTCCAATTCTTTTGTGGCCCCATGGACTGTAGCCCATCAAGCCCCTGTGTCCATGGGATTTCCCAGGCAAGAATACTGGAGTGGGTTGCCATTTCCTTTTCCAGGGGATCTTCCCCACCCAGGGATTGAACTTACCTCTCCTACATTGGCAGGTGGGTTCTTTACCACTGAACCACCAGGGGCTATCACTAGAGGGAGGTAAAAGTTCACTACTGTGACAAGTGGCAGGTGTTCTTGCAGAGTCCTTGGAATATCTGTCATTTGGCTTAGTTCTAAAGTCCATGCTTCCACCGGAAGAGAAACTACGTAAGGTCCACCATCTTAATGGCCTCCTAGCTCTATGTTAAAACCCCTTGACATAGTGACTCCATTTTATTTTACATTATGAATTTATCACTTCGCAGCCCCAAATCCAAATCTGACTGCATATTCTGCAAAAAGTGGGGCCAAGTCCTTTAAATATTTCCCTTTTACCATGGGGCAGGATATTAAACTTTTCCAGAAAAGGATGCTGGAGCGACACGGCAGAACTGTCTTTCCTGGCTGCAGACTCCCTGAGCAAACACATGTCTCTGGTGCCAGGCTCCTGCACTCCATTTGCCTTTTGCAGCCCCATGGCTTTTCCTGCATCACATTTGGCTTTTCCATCTCTAGGCTCCTGAAGTGCACAGGAGTTCAAGAGCAGATTCTTAGAACAAACACAGCTTCTCCAGATGAACCTCCTGCAAAGTAGGTGCCCTTTATAAAGCTTAACACCTGCAGATTGCACGGCTTCTCCAGCATCTGAGAGCTGAAGAACAGGCAGTTTCTCCAGAGCCTGTCCCTTCCATGTGCAGCGGTTCCTGAGCGAGGGCAGTGGCTACTCCAGCATCCAGGTTCTGCAGTGCAGGGTGGTCTGCAGAATTCAGAGACCAGCTTATTCCCCTGACCCCTCCCTTGGGTGCTTTGGTAGTACAGTTCTATCAGTGAGAAACCTTCCATGAATGGCTTTATCTGGCACTGAGAGGTTGGATTTCCAGCAAGCTCTGCCAGTACATCTCTAAGGGGGAGTCGGGCCAGGGGAAAATGTATTCATTTTCCTTCTGAGTGCTGCAGGCCAGTCCGAGAGCTAGTGATTGCATGTTATTTCATCCCATCTGTGTTTCCATATTCTTTAGAGCACTCTTTACTTTTCTCTACTTTTTTCACTGCAAAACCATACATGTTTGTGTGAATTGAGTTTCTATCATTGGAAAACCTTGGAAGAAATAAACATTTCGACATATTTGAAGGTTTACTATGTGTTTGAATAATTAGATTTGTTGTATAACCAGTTGAAATAAGTGGGTATAGTTTAAGGGAAAGCAAATGTTGCTGTAATAATAAGGAAGAACTTTTAACAACTGGCTGGGTTAAAATGTGGCAATAATTTCTCTGTCATTAGAAATGACCAAATTAAGTCTAGGTGCCTGGTCTTCTTAGATATTAGTGAAGAATAATTTGTACCATAAAGCAGATGTGATCTATAATCGTTTTCAATCCTTAAAGTCATGAATCAATGTATCTCTGATGATAATGTGACTGATAATTATGCTATCCAAAGTAGTTTGTGAAGGAATTTATCTCTATCTTTCAAGGAGTTTGTATATCATTTTGCAATTTTGGTTGATATTTATATATTTTTCTAATCATTTAAATTTATATAGGTCAGGGATAAAAAGCAGGGCATTTATTCAAATGTAGTTTTGGTAATTGAAGTTACTTCACCTGAAATACATAAGCTTTCAATAGCAACAACAACAAAACCAGAACAAAGAATTCATATAAGTTTAAACAATAGGATTTGTACTAAAAATACAAAACTTTTCTCCTTGAATATTATAATCTCAGTATAATCTCATATACACAATTATTTTTCTTTAATTACTTCATGTTATTCTGTTATCTTTGTTGGAAAAATAGGCAGTGATGGAACTCAAGAAACATGTAAGCTACAGCTTAAAGTTTTAGCTAACAATTCAAGCACAAGAACATTTGCCTGAACATCAGACATAAGTTATTTAGCAATACTAAATGAAATGAACTAAGCTGGCATCTGCCCCACGTACTGGAGTGACAGGAGAACTTCAATGAACACCATCAGTCAGGAATCTGATATCACTATTTATCCTCGCCACTTGTATCATTTTGAATCCTTATATCATTCTTGGGCATTGATGTTTTTATGGAAATGTACTATCTTATGATTAATCAACACTAATGCTGTGCACTTAGATATTCTTTAAAGTTTTTGCCTATTTTAATGTCAATTCAGAAGTTTTGTGCTTTTCTAGTTTGACATTCAGAAAACTAAGATCATGGCATCTGGTCCCATCACTTCATGGCAAATAGATGGGGAAACAGTGGAAAGAGTGGCTGACTTTATTTTTGGGGGCTCCAAAATCACTACAGATAGTGATTGCAGCCAGAAAATTAAAAGACGCTTACTCCTTGGAAGGAAAGTTATGACCAACCTAGACAGCATATTAAAAAGCAGAGACATTACTTTATCAACAAAGGTCTGTCTAGTCAGATCAGATCAGATCAGTCGCTCAGTCACGTCTTACTCTTTGCGACCCCATGAATCGCAGCACGCCAGGCCTCCTTGTCCATCACCAACTCCTGGAGTTCACTGAGACTCACGTCCATCGAGTCAGTGATGCCATTCAGCCATCTCATCCTCTGTCATTCCCTTCTCCTCTTGCCCACAGTCCCTCCCAGCATCAGAGTCTTTTCCAATGAGTCAACTCTTCGCATGAGGTGGCCAAAGTACTGGAGTTTCAGCTTTAGCATCATTTCTTTCAAAGAAATCCCAGGGCTGATCTCTTTCCAAATGGACTGGTTGGATCTCCTTGCAGTCCAAAGGACTCTCAAGAGTCTTCTCCAACACCACAGTTCAAAAGCATCAATTCTTCGGCGCTCAGCCTTCTTCACAGTCCAACTCTCACATCTATACATGACCACAGGAAAAACCATAGCCTTGACTAGACAAAGCTTTGTTGGCAAACTAATGTCTCTGCTTTTGAATATGCTATCTAGGTTGGTCATAACTGGTTTTTCCAGTGGTCATGTATGGATGTGAGAGTTGGACTATAAAGAAAGCTGAGGGCCAAAGAATTGATGCTTTTGAACTGTGGTGTTGGAGAAGACTGTTGCGAGTCCCTAGGATTGCAAGGAGATCCAACCAGTCAATCCTAAAAGAGATCAGTCCTGGGTGTTCATTGGAAGGACTGATTTTGACGCTGAAACTCCAATACTTTGGCCACCTGATGTGAAGAGCTAGCTCATTTGAAAAGACCCTGATACTGGGAAAGATTGAGTGCAGGAGGAGAAGGGGACAACAAAAGATGAGACGGTTGGATGGCGTCACCGACTCAATGGACATGAGCTTGGGTAAACTCCGGGAGTTGGTGATAGACAGGGAGGCCTGGCGTATTGTGATTCATGGGATCACAAAGAGTTGGACACGACTGAGCAACTGAACTGGTTTGATGTATCTGTTTCACTAAGGCTGTCTATACTAAACTAAGCAGATACAATTAATTTACTTGTCACTTTGCTCCATATCAATAGCACACTTAATAATTCAGGATCCACAATATATACCTAATCTGTCTATACATGCATCCATGTTTATATGTACTTATTAATCTCTATGGAGTAGTCAACCAGTCTTTATTTAATGCCTGTAATATGTCCGGGGTTATGTTATACAAAAGTCAAAACAAAGTTTGCTATCTTTTCCCCAAATGCAAAGTCTCATCTAGTTTAAAAAATTAACTTGAATGGCTAAATTATAGAAAAAATAAATAAAGAAGACAAGTTAAACCTGCTATGATTTAAAGAGAAACATAAATATGGTCAGTATCAATAGGCTATGGTGTTATTTATGTAAACTTTTTGCAGACTACTAAGAAAAGGAATAGGATGCAGGAGGCCTTATGGGTAACATATTGTACATGCAAAAGTATGACTATATTGTTGTAAAAGTATGACTAGCTTGATATGGTTGACTTTCAATGTAGAAGTGAGAAATTGAGATGAGATGGATTTGATAACACCATAGATGTTAGGTCATGAAGTACCACCAATCCTGAACAATATCTAAACTGTATTACTTTTCCATATCTTTATACAAGGATGAACTAGTATTTTATGTTTCAAAAAATCACCTTCAAATGCTTCTTTTACCTTTATATATGTGTCAAAATCATTACAGGAAACACATAGTTTACTCAAAATGAATAATTTGGAACATATTTAATAAAGTCACTGTTAAAAGTTGAATACAAGAGATAGGTAAACATGATGGGAACCTTCAAGTGAGGCACACAGTCAGGCCAAGGGATAAATCTTGGGAATCTATAACCCAAACTTACCCTCCATCCTTCTTCTTACCTCTTAATGGTGCTACTCATCTACCCATTAGCCAAATCCAACCATAAACCAAAGAATCATGGGGTCCATTGACCATAACTGTCTGCTTCTAATGCATACAGTGAGGTGGAAGATGGGTAACTGGAGGAGCAAAAAGAAGATATTAAAACACAAAGGTTTAAATTTGTTTCCTAACTCTTGTTACCTCTGCATAAATACTTACTGTGCAGAGATAAGAATGTGATTGTTTTTTCTACACAATAAATGGAGTTCATTGAATTTAAATGACATGTTTAGATTAGTATTTTAAAGTCCTAATTCATAATTTTCTAATGTGGAAGCTAGTGAGGAGACAAATTCATGGGTAGTCAGTAGTCCAAGTGAATGAAAATAAGTGTATGAATTACATGAGTAGCATTGGGCACAACATGAAGGAAACAGAAGATTATCAAGCAGTAAGTTAAAAAGCATTTGCTACATAGTTTGTGTCTGAGTGATAGTGTGTCTTTGGAAGAAGTAAGTGTGTTAGTAAACTATGAAATTAAAATTGACATCAAGAATTCATTTTGAACTTATCAGTCATGACATTGACCTAAATACAGGGAAATAAACACATTTAGTTCTTGGGAAGATGAAAGTAAATTCAGTTGGGATGATGAATTAGAAATGGCTATAAAATGTACAAATGGTGATTGGTGATAACTAGTCAGAAATATGTTTATAAAGCTCAAAGTAAGGATTTGAACTAGAGCTATAAATTGAAGTTGAAACCATAAAAATGGATAAGATTGCCCAGGGAGAGCTACTGCAAAGAGAAAAGTGTTATATTTGAGTCACCCATATTTTTAAATTTACTAAGCACGAGGAAAAGAAGATAAAATGATTTAAGGAAAAATATATAAAATTTTCATCATTCACAGATGACAACTTAAATAGGCAGAAAATCCTGAAATTGCTAGAGGGAAATAAGACATACTAGATCTGACAAATACATTTAATGATGTGGCAGAACACCACATAAAACAATTATTATATGTTATCACTGAAAATTTGGAAAATGAAATTTAAAGAACAGCACCTAAAATAGTTTCCAAAGACATAGCATATGTGGGATTTTATTTTCTGAAAGTTGTTCAAGTTCTTTACATTAAAAACTATAGTTAGGTGAACATTTTTAAGTCCTAAATAAATGAGAGATATACCACATTCACAAATTTAAAAAACATAAAAATTTTAACATTTTAAACATGTTAAATATTCCAGAGGTGACATAAGGATTTAATGCTATTTCAAAATTTCAGTAGGCCTTTTTTTTTTTTTTGGTGAATACTGATCCACCAAAAAATACTAATTTTTATTTTGTATCAGTTTCTGATGTTAAGAAACTGATTCTTAACATAAACGGAAATGAAAAAGTTTCAGAATAAACAAAACAAGCTTGTTAAAAAAGAACAAAATAGGAAAACTCTTTTTCTGACTTCAGATTTTACTGTTAAGCTATACGATATGAAACAGTGGTGTTTAGCAAATACTATATGAAACAGTGTTGTTTAGCAAAAAAACAAGTAAAAGAGTAGACAGTTCAAAAGTAGGTCACCATCTACTTATGTCATGATCAAATAGTTGTTTTCAAGGATGTTACAACAATCTAATGGGGAAAGAAATTTTCTGCAACAGACAATGGTGAAATCACCAAATAGCCATATGAAAAAGAAAACAAACCTTGACCTTTAACTCATAAAATACAAAAATTAACTCAAACTACATCGTCTCAAATTCAAGATGACACCCAAGACATAAATGTTGAAGTTAAAAGCCAAAACTATAAATATCCTAGAAGAAAACATAGAATATATTTATGACTTAAGTGGGCAATTATTTCATTTTCAGATTACCAAAATTAAAAATTCCCATTCACCAAACTCTTACAAGAGTTTGGCCAGTAGCAGGGCACACCAACAATAACTATCTACTTGCTAACAACATTTTATCTAGAATCTAAGGACTTTGAGAGCATGGTATTAGCAGTGATAAGATTTAATTGAAGCAGATAAAAGAAGATATTTAGGATGGGTTGAAGGACACATTTGCATTGCCAGTAAAAAAGAAATTGCAATTGTGTTTGACTTTTCTCTACAAATACTGATCTTCTAGGAAAAGGGAAGAGGGAGACCCAAAGATCTGTCCATAGATGAAATAGTTAATTTCATGTCATAGTTAATTTTATGTCAACTTGACTGAGTTAGTGTTATTTGCAACTCTTTGGGACCCCACTGGCTATAAGCCTGCCAGGCTCCTCTGTCCATAGAATTCTTCAGACAAGAATACTGGAGTGGGTTGCCATTCCCTTTCCCAGGGGATCTTCCTGTCCCAGGGATCGAACCGTGGTCTCCCTCAGAGAAGGCAGATTCTTTGCCGTTGGAGCCACTGACCGAGTTACAGGGTGCCCAGATGCCTGATCCGTATCTTGTTGTGTCTGTGAGAGTGTTTTTGGATGAGATTAATATCTGAGTCAGTAGACTGAGTAAAACAGATTGCCCTGTCTAATACAGTTGACCTTCATCCAATCAGCTGAACACAGCTATCGAACAAAAACGTTGATCCTCCTGAGAGAGGAAAGTCATGCTGCCTTACTAATAAACTGAAGTGTTGATCATTTCCTGTCGCTGGACTTGAACTGAAAAATCAGGCTTTTGTACTAGAACTTATACTATTGTTTTTGCTGGTTCTCAAGCCTTCTTCCTTGGTCTCCAGAGGGTTAAATACAGATGTGGGGCTTCTTAGCCTCCATAGCTACATGAACCAATTTATTATACTGAATCTCTCTCTCTCTCCAGCTAGGTAGTTAGAAATAGATGTAAAAACACATAGATACATATATCCAGTTGTTTCTGTTTTTCTGGAGGACTCTAACTAATATAGGAATGATATTTTAGAACAGCAAATTCCTGTACAGAAAAGAAAAGGTAGCTCTCAACAGCACAATCAGAACACTGCTGTCCCATGTACTTTCCACTTCAAAACAGATCCACAGACAAATATTGGCTCTAGTTACCACTCTATGCGGGTTCTAGGGAAGACAGTGATGGCAGTGAAAACAGAAGTGAACCAGAAATATTACCGGTCATTCACACAGATAGGATATGTTCTTTAGAAGAGCACTAAAATTTATTCATTCATAGGCTGACTAATTGCAACATCCTTTCCTTTGTAGTTATTATTTTTTCTTTTTTTGAGATGTTTTAAATGAGAGTGATCCTGACTTTTATTTAGTTTGAAATAGATCATATATATCCATATTACAGAAATAGTAGAAGAACCATAAACTCATTACCCAGATAAGGAAGTTTAAGTCCAGGTTCCCTGTGTACTTCTCCCAATCCATCTTGTCTGTCCTCCTCTGCTCTTACTGGACAAAAGGGAATTATCATCTAGAATTTGGTATACATGAGTTCAATAGGTGTTTTCAAATTTTGTTACATACTTATCACAAACAACACATAGTGTGATTTTGGGTGGTTTTAATTTTATTGTATTGCCTATATCCTTTTGCAGCCTGGTATACGTCACACAATTCTATGTTAGTGAGATCTCTTTCTATTGAGAACTTCAGTTCACTCATTTTCTTCCACCTTAGTTTTGTCCAACAGTTGATAGGGATAAGCTGGTGAACTTCAATTTTGATCATTTTGCCTTTTTTTCTTTTCCATTTTAGTGAAATTGAAAGTACCCTGATGAGTATTTCAGGCATTTTCTGGGTGAGAGAACTGACTTTGGCAGGAGTTTGTATGCCACAGTTGTTTTCTCCTTTCAGAGCTGAGCTGAAGCGTTAATTACTTATTCCAACTGGCAGTCTTGCAAAAATTTCTTTGAAAGCAAGGGCTAAAATTGTGTGGATAGTAGCTGTGAAACAAGAGCACAGTAACCTGCATTTATATCAAACAAGGTAACAAAAATGGACCAAAGCCATGTCCCTAAAATTGACCCTCAGTTTTAAACTGAACAAAAGGAAACACACAGATCCCAAAATGATTGAAAGTGGTAGACATAGAATGAGCTTCTGTACATCCACCATTTCATCCATATAGAAATACGACACTTTACCAGCTCACAGACTGTGGGATATTTTGGAGATAGTGCCAAAGTATTTGAATTATCTAGCCTCTGTGTATATGCTCATATAGTGCATTTTCTCTGTACATAAATGGAACGATGATGATGATAATAATAACATTATTTGAGGGCTGATTTTAGTCTGTATACATTCACATTCTAAGCACTTTATATACAACTGATTTATTCAATAGTCCTATGAAGTAGAAACTCTTGTTTTTCTAATTACAAGTGAAAAACTGGAGCACAAATAGATTAACTACCCAGTTCAAGTATACAGATGGTAAAAAAAATAAAGTCAAAGGTGAAATCCATGCTAGAACTTACTTACTGTATTCACAAGGTATTGGCACTTCCCTTTCCTTACAATTTCTGTTAATCCTTAGAGAAGAACTCTACTCTGTAGGAATAATCTCATTTAGATCCCTTTCTAACCTGTTCAAATATGGGCGTCTTAGATGTTCTGAAAGTGAAAATTGCTCAGTTTCATCCAATGCTTTTGTATCTCAACCTTATGGACTGTGGCCGTCAGGCTCCTCTGTCCGTGGGATTCTCCAGGCAAGAATACTGGAGTGGGTTGCTATTCCCTTCTCCAAGGGATCTTCCTGGATTGAATCCAGGTCTCCTGCATTGCAGGTGAATTATTTACCATCTGAGCCACCAGGGAAGCCACATAGATGTTCTGAAGATGGAGCCAGATATACCAAGATAAAGTGAAAACAGCTTGGGTTTCATTAGACTTGAATTTGTTTTAAATCTAGCTCTATCATTTCCCAGTTGAAAGACTATCAATTTCTCATTGTTAAGGGGTGGGAATACTAATAGTACTTCAAGCACTGCTGTGATAACTAAATGAATTCATGTGTACAGAGTTGTGATGAGTGTGTTTCTTGGAAGCAGATGAGAGACCTACAACCAATTAAAAAAAAAAAAAAGAGCCCAGTGTTGTAAACTTAGGGAGATGCCAGTTCTTAGAGCTAGCTAAAACTCCCAAAGATAATCTTAAACGACTTCAATAGAAACAGCCTTACCAGCACCTCTGTCACTGCCCCTATGAATCTAAGTATAAAAATGGAAAGGGGTCAGGGACAGGCTTTGGGTTGGACACAGTTCATAAGGAGAAGTCATCCTTTCACCTTTCCTTCGAAGGGAGAGAAACACCAAGAGAATACCTCATGAAGTCAGTGACTGCATACACAGAGTCAAATGTTCAATTCCAGGTTCAATGTCTGTTTATTCACCGAGCATGGTAGTTTCCTCAAAGCTGCCAGACATGGACATGACTATGGGAAGACTCGACAGGTGCAGTAGTTGGGGGACGTGAAGATAAGGCCAACCACACCAAACCCAACTCCAATGAGTCACAGATACTTGATGCATTGGGCTTCCCTGGTCTCTCAGGAGGTAAAGAATCTGCCTGCAATGTGGGAGAACAGGGTTCGATCCCTATGAAGGTCCCCTGGAGAAGGGAACAGCTACCCACTCCAGTATTCTGGCCTGGAGAATTCCATGAACTGTGTAGTCCATGGGGTCGCAAAGAGTCAGACATAACTGACTGACTTTCACTTCACTTCTTGTCCATAGGTTTCCAGGATGCAGGCCACAAAGAGGGGCATCTATATGTTTGTGAAAGATAAAATAGGGAATTATAAAACAGAAGGGGTTTGCTTGAATAAGCATGGCATTTCTTAAGGGGGCAGCCAGAAATCTACATGAACAACATATGGGCCAGCATTACCTGGTCAGACTATTTAGAATTCAGGCTGTACCTGTAGGGCCTTCTTATGCCACAATCATCAGTTCCAACAGGATAAAAGGAAAGTGAACTGAAGAGTAATTATGAGTAATCAAGGAACAGGCATCAAATTTATGAGAGAGCCACAGGAGGAGAGGACATGTGTTTTCCCTTATCAGTCTGAATGGCAAGCACAGGAAGAGACGGTGGCAGGTGAAAGAGCAGATATTTTGTTTAACCTTAAATTCTAGGCTCCTCTAGCTCTCAGCTTGCACTGGTGGGGGATTGGATATGAGAGAGAAAAGCTTTGAATAAAATGTGAAATTGAAAATATGAAGCACAAGAGGTGAAGCTCTAAGATCTAAAAGTATCTGTTTCAATAACCATAAGTATCTAAAAGATACAGAATTAAACTTAAGCATCCATTAAGGAAGTTAGCTATTAATATATAGTGGGAAAGGTAGGGGTATTGATAGAACACTTCTGATAGCCATTATTGGAGAAATAACACAATTGAGTCCTCAAACACCTGCAAGCTAAAATTGCATATTTAATCAGAGTGTCACTTATTAAGCTGTTGCCTCACACTCCAAATTCAGCCTTCAATATTTTGCCCTGTGTTGCTGAGGCCAGGAGTATGAAAACCACAGGTCTCATTTATCACCTGGGTCCTTGTGACATTTTGCAAATAGGGGACAATAGCAGAGACTGAAAAACTAGAAGAGAGAAGAAACTTGCCCCTCCTGTTTGCCTGTTAAATCTGTCAGCATCCCCTTGGCAGTATCTCTTCACCTTTTCATTAATTCTAATTTCCAGATTTCTGGGCATTCTCAGCAGCAGCTGGACAATGCCATGCCTTCAGAGGTCTTAGTCACAGATCCACAGGATCCTGTCTCTTGGCTGGTAGACTCTGATACACCTAAGTCTCTTCTCTTTCTTCTCCCAGTCTCAGAGGTAATATTTGCTTCTTAAAGTTATTTTAACAGTATAAAATCAGAATCGCTGATGAATTTTCCAATATTAGTTTAATCATCTTCTTATACTTTAGTCTCTTCAAATGACTGTTAGGTGTGTTTGTTTTTACTTTCTTGACTGGACATTGACTGAATGACAGAAGATGTAGACAGAAGCTGCAGACTTGACATTCAGGAAGTGCTTAGTTAATATCAGTTTCCATCCCCTAGCTGGAGTTGGAAATAGACATTGAAATTCTACTTTTTATCTTCCCATGAGTATTTACTTGACTATTAATAGGATCATGGTCTTCATATTTGGGCTATAGGAATTTCTACACAATAAATAACCCTGATATAATATATATATACATATGATATATATATACACATGATCAGATCAGATCAGTTGCTCAGTTGTGTCTGACTCTTTGTGACCTCATGAATTGCAGCATGCCAGGCATCCCTGTCCATCACCAACTCCTGGAGTTCATTCAAACTCACGTCCATTGAGTCGATGATGCCATCCAGCCATCTCATCCTCTGTCGTCCCCTTCTCCTCCTACCCCCAATCTCTCCCAGCATCAGAGTCTTTTCCAATGAGTCAACTCTTCGCTTGAGGTGGCCAAAGTACTGGAGTTTCAGCTTTAGCATCATTCCTTCCAAAGAAATCCCAGGGCTGATCTCTTTCAGAATTGACTAGTTGGATCTCCTTGCAGTCCAAGGGACTCTCAAGAGTCATCTCCAACACCACTGTTCAAAAGCATCAATTCTTTGGTGCTCAGCTTTCTTCAGTCCAACTCTCACATTCATATATGACTGCTGGAAAAACCATAGCCTTGACTAGATGGACCTTTGTTGGCAAAGTAATGTCTCTGCTATCTAGGTTGGTCATAACTTTCCTTCCAAGGAGTAAGCATCTTTTAATTTCATGGCTGCAGTCACCATCTGCAGTGATTTTGGAGCCCCCCAAAAATAAAGTCTGACACTATTTCCACTGTTTCCCCATCTATTTGCCATGAAGTGATGGGACCAGATGCCATGATCTTAGTTTTCTGAATGTTGAGATTTAAGCCAACTTTTTCACTCTCCTCTTTCACTTTAATCAAGAGGCTTTTTAGTTCCTCTTCACTTTCTGCCATAAGGGTGGTGTCATCTGCATATTTGAGGTTATTGATATTTCTCCCAGCAATCTTGATTCCAGCTTGTGCTTCTTCCAGCCCAGTGTTTCTCATGATGTGCTCTGCATATAAGTCAAATAAGCAGGGTGACAATATACAGCCTCGATGTACTCCTTTTCCTATTTGGAACCAGTCTGTTGTTCCATGTCCAGATAGAGAATATATATCATTCATTATATATGTGTGTATACATATACATATTTATTATCATATCATATGTATCACTATGTTATATGTGCACATGTATACGTTATAAATACATATAAAGTACAAAATAGACTTTTCATATATATATGTGTATATATATATATGACAGAGAGCAGAGAAGAGGAGGGGAGCATTACTTTAAATAATGGTTAAAATATTTTCATATTAAAGATTTTTATAGTGTGTTTGCTTAGATCAATGATATTATAAAGCCATATGTATAATTTGATAACCAGACATATCAAGATCCCTGCATTTTTAAACCTTACGTCTGGTAACTATAGTTACCTAAATTTCCATGCATTAAAAGTTACTACCTAGGTCACTCCATAAATGACTCAATGTTTAATCAATGCATAATTAAGAAATGTGCTTTATAATCTTGTCTTTGAGTTTGGTGCTTTTTCCCTGTTGGATAAATGGCTCTCTGTTGTGCTGAGGGGCATGGCCACATCAATATAAAGTGTTCTTTGTTTGGGAATGTGAATTTTCTGACATTATATTTTCATTTTTAGCAGTTTCAATTAGCTTTTAGTTTCTGACTTGATTTTTTTCCCCTCTTTTCCCTGTTATGATTGTGTTTTTTATTCTGATGTTTCCACATTCCCTGATGAACAGCTCACACATCTCCTGAGAATGATGAGAACTCAAGTTGCTTAACAAGGTTGAAATCTGATTTTGCAGCAAGGAAACAGATGCTACTTGTGTCACCCCAATGAATCTGAAGGCTGTAATCTTTGAGCATTTTAGATTTTTGTACCTGAAACCCCTGGGTAACAATTATTTTCTAACAATCTTTGTAGAGCAATCTCTAATCACTCATAAATTTATCTATTCACACAGAACAATACATAAAAATGAAACAGACTTATCTTTTACCACCTGTAACCTCCAAGGGAACAAAGTTTTTGATTTTTCATCATCCCATGGCTCCACATAACAGAAATAGGTGTTTACTTAACTGGTCTCAGAGGACTGTTTGGAACAGAGTATAAAATGGATAAAAGGAAAAACAAAGCAGTAAAGAGAGGATGAAGAACCTTCAAAATCGAAGACCATTTGCTACCATATAAGTATACACTCATTTCTTAAAGATCCACATATATAAGTAGGTGTAAATATGTTTGTGTGCAGAGTATTAATTAATTGGTTCATTTCCATGTATTCAAGTACATGGAATAACATCCCTGGGCTTCTGCTATTGGCTTCTCTGGTGGCTCAGCTGGTAAAAAATCTGCCTGCAGTATTGGAGACCTAGGTTTGATCCCTGGGATGGAAAGGTCCCCTGGAGAAGGGAGCAGCTACCCTTTCTAGCATTCTACCCTGGAGAACTCCATGGACTGTATAGTCCATGGAGTTGGAAGGAGTCGGACACGACTGAAGGACTTTCCCTTTCACTTTCACTATAGCATCAACTAAAATCTATTACAACACATAAGGAAATGTATCATTTTCTATTATTCTATCTCACCAATACGTAGTGAGCTGTATGAAAGTCAGTTCAGTTTTTTAAACTATAAGCCTAGTAGAAGGCTAATAGATGTGTTGAATAAATTAATAAGTTGATTTTAATTATTTATTTGTTTCTTTGTCATATATTTATGAACTAATTTATGAATGGCAAAATAGAGGAAGAAAAAACAAGAACAATGGACACTGTAATAAAATCACTGCCTTCATAGTGCTTGTGTATTAATGGAAGATACATACAATATCAATTAAGCAAGTAAAATATATAGTGTGTCAGACAGTAATGAGTGTCATGGAGATGAATAAAGCAGATAAGTTGGATAGAGTGGGTGTATGTGTGTTTGTATGTAGAATATAATTTTTGAAGAGAGTCAGAAAGACCTCACGGAGAAGAGATCTTTGAATAATCACCTTAAGGATACAGGGAATGAATGAGTCTATAATTTAAAGGTGAAGGAAAGGTCAAGTGCAAAGGTCAAGTGCACCCTGGGTCACCAGTGTGCCAGGAGAACTTAAAGAATGAGAAGGCCTATATAGCTGATGTTCAGTGAACAGTAGGGGTGAGCAGTAGAATCTGTGATCAAAGAGACAGTTGGAACATAGGTTCTGCAGCTTCTCCTTAGCATTATAATGACTTTAGATTTCACTCGAATCGACAAAGCAAGAGAGTTCCAGACAAACATCTATTTCTGCTTTATTGACTATTCCAAGGCCTTTGACTGTGGATCACAATAAACTGTGGAAATTTCTCAAAGAGATGGGAATACTAGACCTCCTGACTTGCCTCTTGAGAAACCTGTATGTAGGTCAGGAAGCAACAGTTAGAACTGGACATGGAACAACAGACTGGTTCCAAATAGGAAAAGGAGTACATCGAGACTGTATATTGTCACCCTGCTTATTTAACTTATATGCAGAGTACATCATGAGAAACACTGGGCTGGAGGAAGCACAAGCTGGAATCAAGATTGCTGGGAGATATATCAATAACCTCAAATATGCATTTGACACCACCCTTATGGCAGAAAGTGAAAAACTAAAGAGCCTCCTGATGAAAGTGAAAGAGGAGAGTGAAAAAGTTGGCTTAAATCTCAACGTTCAGAAAACTAAGATCATGGCATCTAGTCCCCTCACTTCATGGCAAAAAGATGGGGAAACAGTGGAAACAGTGGCTGACTATTTTTGGGGGCTCCAAAATCACTGCAGATGGTGACCACAGCCATGAAATTGAAAGACACTTGCTTCTTGGAAGGAAAGTTAAGACCAACCTAGATAGCATATTCAAAAGCAGAGACGTTACTTTGCCAACAAAGGTCTGGATAGTCAAGGCTATGGTTTTTCTAGTAGTCATGTACGGATGTGAGAGTTGGACTATAAAGAAAGCTGAGCACCGAAGAATTGATGCTTTTGAACTGTGGTGTTGGAGAACACTCTTGAGTGTCCCTTGGACTGCAAGGAGATCCAGCCAGTCCATC
Organism: Bison bison bison; assembly: GCF_000754665.1. Lineage (NCBI taxonomy): Eukaryota > Metazoa > Chordata > Mammalia > Artiodactyla > Bovidae > Bison > Bison bison. Next base: position 5,138,967 of record NW_011494919.1, on the reverse strand, counting down.
CTAAAGGAGATCAGTCCTGGGTGTTCATTGGAAGGACTGATGTTGAAGCTAAAACTCCAATACTTTGGCCACCTGATGCGAAGTGTTGACTCCTTTGAAAAGACCCTAATGCTGGGAACGATTGAGGGCAGGTTTGAGAAGGGGACGACGGAAGATGAGATGGTTGGATGGCATCACCGACTCAAAGGACATGAGTTTGGGTAAACTCCAGGAGTTGGTGATGGACAGGGAGGCCTGGTGTGCTGCAGTTTATGGGATCGCAAAGAGTCGGACATGACTGAGCGACTGAACTGAACTGAACTGGAAAGTTTTAGGAAGAGGAAACTAACCAGATTCACTAAGGATTATGATAAAGGGTGGAACCAAGAAGGCTGGGTGAAAGGCTCCTGCTTGCTTATGGGATGGCAGGGATGGTTATGAGAAATTATGTTCTGCTGTGTCTTAAAAGTAATTCTGACAGAATTTGCTGATGGATATGATATAGTATATGCGTGAAAGAAGTTAATCAGGATGATATACATATTAGCTAATAATTCATTGATCACCAGTGATGAAACTGTCACTGTTTGAAGTGTTTTGTTTGTGTTATTTAATTTTATTAAAAAGCATTTCCTAGTAGATGGTGTTATTTTTCTCATTTATAGATGAGAATGAAGATGCTGAGAAAGTCTATAACTTGCCCATGTCTGAAACTTGTATGGGTAGATGCTGGATTCTGATCCAGGTTGGCAATCTGGTTCAGCTGTCATTTACTGGGCTCTGCTCCCTCTCCATGATGGCTCATGGCTCCCAAAATCTTTGTTTTGCAAAACTGGAAGAATATACTTGCTATTGAGTAGAATGGGGAAGATTGGGAGAAAACGAAAAGTTTAGGGAGAAAATCAAGAGTTTAGCTTTGAAGATGTTGTTTGAAATGTCAGGGAAGGAGTTGGACATACAGATCTGCAAGTAAAACTGGAAATCAGCTTGTAGAGAGAAAAAGTGGCATCATCAGACCATGGTGACAATATTTAATACACAAAGGTCTTACAGGATATGACTGCAGATTGTTCTCTTTCGGGGTCAACTCCTGATTCCACTATTTCATTGATTTTTTAAATGAGAGAGGGAAAGACAACAGCAGTAACAACAACAAAGAAAATGAAACAGCATGTGGAGTATATTATTTGTCACATTAGAAATGTTCTCCCTTGAAATTATAGTACGGATTTGCTGTTCATTGTGCTTCTTGTGACTTAAACGATTAAGAACATTTGTGACCAATAAGCACCTTTTTGTGTTCTTTTCTTTTAATGTGTTAATTTTGAAAATGAAAATAAGTTTCATTTTGAAATTTATGGGAATGAAAGGCAGAGCTTTCCTTTCTAACAATGATAAAATAATTTGAAAACAAGTACATCACCTCACATAATGAACTAACTGTGGAATTTAGTATAAGTTAACTTTTATGCAATCATCATTAGGCATGCATGTTACAGAAATATGAGAAAATATGATTGTGGCACTGCATTATTTGCCCTACAGTTTTACTGCCCAAGGGAGATGATAAACGATAAAGTAAATCTGCAATAAAATTCTATTTTATTTAACCAAAATATTGTTAGTACATATTATGTGCCAGGCCCTGTTGTCTAAACCTGCTACAAATCTTAACATATGTAACCCTCCTGACAATTTTATATGGTAGGACTTAATTTACAGATTTTTTTAAAATGGAGATACAGAGAGGTTAAGTTTGCTCAGAGACACACATGCATCTAGCAATTGGTGGAGCCAGGATTTGAAGCCAGACAGACTGGCAAGAGATTCATGGTTTTCATCCAAATGAAAATGTTGTTCTAATTGATCATTGTCTTTTCTCATATGTATCTTATTTATATGTTGATAATTGGGATGTATAAGTTAAAGATTTAGGAAGAGAGATTTGCATTTTAATTTGAGCTAGGCTTTTGATGTACTGTATCTTCTACTCACTGTCAAAATAGTGATGACACTGCTTTGGTTTCCCTGGAGAGAGGCCTCACTGTATGCAATGCTCTTTATAAACTCTCCTGTCTACTCACTCTTAAACTTTCTCTTCTCTGTTCCCTACTTCCCCAGGAGACTAAGGAAAGTATGTGTGGTTAGCTCCACTTTGACCATTCACCTTTCAGGAAAAGTAAGTTTATTGATCCAATTCCCCAAGTTTTCATGGGAAGAAACTGAAGCAGAAAATTATCAAAATTTATTCGGGTAATACCTGTCATCAGTGAGGACTTAAATCTCAAAAGCATTGACTGACTTATTCTATAAAGGACCAAAGAGTAAACTGTCTATGCTGTGTCTACGGTCTTCACACTGTCTGTTACATATTCTTCCTTGTTTACTTTACAATCCTTTAAACTGTAAAAAACAAAACAAAACTCATACACACACGAAAACCTGTTTTAGCTCTAAAGGCTGTGCAAAATCAGACTGCAGGCTTGATTTTCTCATTATACCTCCAATCCACATGTACATTTTTAAAAATATTGCACAGTCTTAATTTTACGTTGAATTATAGACCTCATAATCCTTTCTCTCCTTCATTCACTTTTCTGCAAATATTTATTACATGCATGCTATTTGCTGAGCCCCACCCCAAATGCTGTGATGCTCCAGGCAAACGGAGCCTCTGTTCTCATTGCTGTAGGCCAAAATTAAGTATATCTGCAAGTAAATAGAAAAAATATAAATTCATAAATTGATAAGTGCCGTGAAGAAAATCAAACAAGGCACTGGGATAGGTTGGACACAGAGGGACAGCTGGGTTTATCTTGGGTGGCTAGAGAAAGCCTTTCGAAGAAGACATGACACAGATAGATATGAAGACATCGTTGAGATAAGGAAATGTCAGTCAGTGGGGCTGCAGATAAGAGCTGAGTCTAATACCAGAGACTGGCACTCAGGTGCACCTGAGAACTGGCCCACTTTCTAGAGGAGCTGGGAAGCTGGGAGCTGTCAATATAGACTTTTGGGACTTATAGTGTGTTGGTGAAAGAATTCAGTTAACAAAGAACCTGGATCAGAGTTGAAAGTGTTCAAAAAAAAGGCACAAAGCAAATCATTTCTTGGCCACCATTAGTTGAGAAGGGTGGCCGTGAATAAGACTGACAGGTGGAAATGTCTCTGTTATAGGGTTTGCAATTTATTTTCACTGCAATGGTGAGTTACTGCAAGATAAAAGCAAGGAAGGAATGTCATCAGAGTCACAGTTTCAAAAAAAATCACTTTGGAGAATGCAAGAGTGCAATTTGAAACTGTAGATGTGATTCCTAAAAAAAAAAAAAAAAAGAAAATCAACTCAAGTAAGCGCATCAAAATTGCCCTATGATGCATATTTTATTTTCAGAAATAAACATCTAAGCACAGACTTATTTATTTTACTAGTTACTATTTATAATATATTCAACAATTTCAGGCTTCTCTTTCAAAACAAAAAAAGGCCCTTTATCCATTATTCGTTTTGTGTGGTATAAACATGAGAATTACAGCAATAGGAATTGTCTTCATTTTAATAATTTGTGTTTTCCAAAACATGAGAAATCAAAAGATTTCGGAAACTCAGGTGTGACATCAAGTTATATTGATTTTCTTTGGGTAATTAATTAGTGTGCTTTTATAAAGGACTTTACAAAGAATTTAATGATATTTTTACTTAAAATTGAAAAACCCTAATAGTAGCTAAAAGAACAAAGAACATTTGATGTGCACCAATGACTGTTCTTCCTTTGAATCTATTGATTTCTAGTATAATCATAAGTATAATTGATGGATTTTGTTAAAAGGGAAAATGAGGTTCTGCTTGCTTGTCTTTCCAAAATTATGTCTGCATATTAAAAGGAACTAAAGAGGAAACAAATTAGGAAAGAAAGAAAACAGAGAAAAGAAAGTAATAAATAGAAACAATATTAATCAATTTCTGACAAAGACAATTATTTAAATTGTTGTTTATGTGGGGCATGTTTGCCTGATGCACTGAGAGGAAGCAAAGTTCTTGCATGTTGTCAGGGAAAATGCATTTAGTTACACAATAAAAATTGGTTTTAAACCTGTTACTCTTCTAGCATTCACTCCATTAGTAAACAAGTAAGTGGTCTAAGGACTTCTAACCCACCTCAGACACACTTACCTCAGTACTATAATACACTTTCTATACACAGTAGCTACTAGCAAGAGTGATCTGCTCAGAAATCAAACCAGACCTTTAAACAGGCCTGCTTAACATTCTTTCAGATAGTTTCTAAACTTTTGTCAGATTTGAACCCATGTTTTGGTCTACACCACCCCAAATGAATTGATTTTCTCTACTTCTCAAACCAACTCTGTGCCCCTAAATTCCATACAATAATCAACTTCTCATTCCTAAAATCCATGATGAGCTCCTGATCACAGTCACCTTCATTAAATCTCACTTTCCTATCTATTACAGCAGCTATTTTTATTTTCTCCACAGTCTTTCTTTTAATCTGTGATTATCCTTCCTATAGATACTGGCTTATGTCAGTTTCCTTCCCTCTCTAATTATACTATACCTCTCTTCTAGAAGAGAGAACATGTCTGTTCCCCTTCTTCATCCATGGGTAAATATTTGCCAAATGGATGGATAAGTAAAATTATGATCCAGAAAATACATTGTGCCATTGGAAAAGAATATGACAGGCTATTCCAGATTCTCTGTGTCAGGAATGTAAAATGATATATAATTTCATTTGTTCACACTTCTGGGCCAAGAGATCATTTAAAGAACACAGTATCTGATTTCTCTGCTGATTGCCACCTTCTGCATATCCATTTACAAAATGTATAATATGAACAGAAAAATCCTGAAAATGCTTAAATTGTACTGAAGTTAAGGAAAGTGCCATTTGCCTATGTGTTGGTGACTGAGGAATTTCTCCTACATTCTGCATCTACTAAACCCTTGGCACATTGCTTCTCAGGAAGAAAATACAGCACTGTTAGTAAGTAACTGTTAAGCATCCATGAGGAATAGTGCTAACATTAATTAATTCGGGGGGATAAGATCATTAGGTGCAGTAGGGAGTGAGAGGAGGAGAAATACTGTATTTGAATTAACTAATAGTAGTTTCTGAAATCAGTATTTGGCAAAAGCATTGAACCGTCCCTGGGGTGGTGCAGCAACTATGCTTAGCAACAACCTGTGGCTAATCTGAAACTAATGCAACACTGTAAATCAACTATACTCCAATAAAACTTTAAAAATAACATAAGAGCTTAACCTTAGCAGTGAACCAGAGATGTCTGTGATCTCAAACTAGCCAATAAAGGTAAAGGAAATAGAAGATTGGACACAGGAAAATACTTACTTTATCCTGATAGTGCTGATAATGATGATAATTATAATGACAGCTAATGACAAAGCACTTTTTCTCTTCAGACTCTGTCTAAGCACTTTGCATATACTTTCATCACAATGCTATGATGCAAATGCTATGTTTATCCTCATTCCACAGTATAAGGAGAGATGAGAAAACTTTCTCAAGGCCCTATACTAGTAGGAAGTACAGCATGAGCTCCTCATGTGATATGTTGCTGTGGTTGCTGGTTTAACCAAAATAAGAAATTCAGAAATGGCAAATAACATGTGAAATAATGCTTCCTGATGAGATTTACACGTTTTAGTTATCTATCCTCCCTCTTCAGATGACTAACATTGTTCTGATTTGAAATTCTCTGCATTAGGTCTAGAAGAAACTTTCCAAACCAAAGAGAATATTGCTATGTATTGATAGTTTAATCCTAGTCCTAGAAAGTCAATTGCCTAAAATTAGTAAAAATGGAAAACACTAAAAACAAAAGGAAAACAAAAAATGGTTGGTTTTGGTCCCTTGAAACAGAAAAAAAAACAACAACAAAGAAAACAGGAGCATTTCCTTCTTTCAGAGAGAGACCATTCTAGTCAACACAACTACATAAGAATATCTGAGGTCAATGACTGGTAGCATTAATATGAAATATTATATAAAGCATATATACAAGCATATAATACAAAAATCTCTGAACATGTAAGTGACTTAACAAACAGTGAAGAACAGTGCAGAAAATTGTTTGAAACAGAGTTATCAGAACTCTTACATAAAACAATGAGTGAAGGTAAGGTCGCATCAATAGATTGTCTTCACAAAGTACAAGAAAAGGACCCATTATTTAGCTTAAAGTGCAACTAAAACATCAGAGAGATTTTTATTTTTCCTATTAATGGATGTCAAGGAAGATTATTTGAACCTTTCCTTATCAATACATACAACACAATTTAAAGCTGGATACAACTGAGAGACTAAACAACAAGCTGGAAGGAAACATAATGCTATCATAAAACATGATTGTTGGCTTGTTTACACATTTCCATCACTTCTGAATCATCTGGTATATCTAAGTATCTAAGAAAAATATTAAACTATTGTAAATCATTGTCAGTTGAACACGAAGGTTAAAATTTCATGCATGTGAGCTAAGTCACTTCAGTCTTGTCCGATTCTGTGTGACCCCATGGACTATTATAGCCTGCCAGGCTCTGCTCTCCATGGGATTCTCCTGGCGAGAATACTGGAGTGGGTTGCCTTGCCCTCTTCCAGGGGATCTTCCCGACCCAAGGATTGAACCCACATCTCTTAACGTCTCCTGCTCTGGCAGGCGGGTTCTTTACCACTCAGTTCAGTTCAGTTCAGTCGCTCAGTCGTGTCCGACTCTGCAACCCCATGAATCGCAGCACACCAGGCCTCCCTGTACATCACCAACTCCTGGAGTTCACTCAAACTCACCTCCGTCGAGTCGGTGATGCCATCCAGCCATCTCATCCTCTGTCGTCCCCTTCTCCTCCTGTCCCCAATCCCTCCCATAATCAGAGTCTTTTCCAATGAGTCATCTCTTCGCACTAGCATCACCTTATTTATATAAAAATTCTAAGGATGAAAATAAGAAGGAAGAAAATATAGCTTCAAAAGGAAACTAAATCAAATATATTAGTGATGACATGAGACTCAGGAATACTTTTATTTTTTATATTTTGTAAATTAAAGAGTAAATTATTATTAACAGCAATAATTATTACTATTAATCAATGCCTATGACAGTAAACATAAGAATTACATATTGCAATATAAATAATATAAGCCTTGGTTTTACATTGTCTTGAATAAACAAAATTTAGGGGTGGTATGATTTCTTTGTCCAAACTGACTGGCTATTATAGACATTGAGAACATAATTTCTCTTTCATCTACAGTGAAAGAGAAAATAGAATGGTTTTATAAACTTATTAATTTATTAAATGATTTTTAAAGGCTAAAATAAAAGAATATTTAAAAGATGAAGAAAAATAGACTATGATCCATTGATTTCTATAAATTCAAAATGATTTAATATAAACTGAATGTATATGTGTATATAACTAATAGAAATTTAGTAGCACTCTGAATATGAATGTTTGGTTGTTGGATTCTCCCCACCTTCCTAATTTCTATTTATCAATTAATTGATTTAATTTTTTATGCAATAAACACAGATATAAATCATATGACTTGTTAGCACCTGCATTAGAAGTAGGGGAGAGTCAGATGAATAAGAAATGATCCATAAACTCATCATTAGTTAGATTGTCAGTAAAAATTTGATATAAAAGATTAAAATCCAATTTATAAGTAATTTAATAGATATACAAAACAGTAGCAAAACAAGAAAGCAAGTGGTGAAGCAAAAAATAAAATGACTCTATGACTTTCCAATATTTTAATATAAATGGACATTAAAGAAATTTGACTCATAATTTATTCATTCTAATGTGGAAAAATTCCCTGTAAACTATTAAAACACATTTTTAAACAAAAAATGAGTAATAGAGGTATATAATGCCTAGCATAGTGCCTGCCATAAGGTCACAATAGAATAAATGTTTTATTTTGGGATAATTGAATGAGTTTGAACACTAAGGCACTACTCTAAACTGCAATATGCCATTTAAAATGTTCATTTTCCCACCTGTAGATCAGATAATAAAGTTGATACTGAAGTTTGGTTATTAATCTTACTAATCACCCCCAAATAAACTGTTGACTATTTGGATACTGTGGGAAAAGAAGTCAAACCTTTAATGTCTGCCAGTACCTCATAGTTACTATTTAAATGTATTTTGCTGCTTACCTTTTTTTCTTTTTCTTTTTAATGAACAGCTTGTTTCTAAAGTAGACACATACAATTTGGCACAGTTCTCTACATTTCAGCACAATATGGTTGAATTGGCAGTCTCTGCTCAGAGGAAGCCATTATTGTTTCAGCACAGAAACTTCATTAGTCAAATCCCTACAGAATGAGATCTTTACAAGGCAGAAATAAGACTAATGGTGTGATGCGGGCACTGAAATGCTAATCTCTGTACTTGAAGAATATTCACCGTAGAGAAAATAAGGCTAAGTAGGTTATAATGCATACGACTTTTCTTTTGTAATTCATTATGAACAAACAAGTGTTTCTTTTTTTCAGAATAGATTTAACTAATGGTAAATTAAATATTTTTTTATTATCCACATGTCTTAATTTTGAAATGTTTTCTCTATGCTTACTGGTGACATGAACTATAAGGGTAGATCACAAACATTTTTTTAAGTCTATATGATTTGTCTATTGAATTAAGCACTGTATTTTATTAACTCTTTGAATAGCCAGAATTTAATAAGTATCTATCCGGATGATAAACATTTCTTCATATACAAAAACTTTTTCCCACCAGTTACTTTTTGGGAATATTTTCATAAATTAGTGATATATTTCCTGCATTAGCAAAGTATAAGAACATAATAAATGTATTTCTCTGAGAACTCAGTCACTATTATGAATCATATTTGTATGACCTTATAAAATAGATGTTTAAAATGCTAAGTGAAATATTTTAACTTGTACAAGAAAAACACAGTGGGGCCAGATCTTCTCTAAATACACAAACATAGATGCACACACACACAACACGATACACATTTAATTTCAGGTATCATGAATATGTAAAATTCAAAATGCATATATTTAATACTGAAAGAAGTGAAAGTTCTAGCTGCATCCTAGATTCTAACACAGACTATTATAAAACCTATCATTTGGCCAATAGTATATGAAAAATATTCAACATCACTATTTATTAGAGAAATGCAATCAAAACTACAATGAGCTACCACCTCACACCAGTCAGAATAGCCATCATTAAAAATGTCTATAAATAACAAATGCTGGAGAGGGTGTGGAGAAAAGGGAACCCTCCTACATTGTTGATGGGAATATAAAACAGTATGGAGGTTACCTAAAAACCTAAAGACAGAATTACCGCATGATCCAAAGTCCCACTCCTGGGTATATATCTAGACAAACTATAATTCAAAAAGATACATGCACCCCTATGTTCACAGCAGCTCTGTTCACAATAGCCAAGACACAGAAACAACCTAAATATCATTGATAGATGAATGGATAAAGGGGATGTGGTATATGTGTACACACACACACATACAATGAAATACTATTCAGCCATAAAAAATAATGTTATTTACAAAACATGAATGGAACTAGAGATTATCCTACTAAGTGAAATAAGTCAGAAAAGCCAGAAAGAGAAAGATAAATACCATGTCACTTACATGGGGAATCTACAAATGAACTTACCTATGAAACAGAAACAGACTTCACAGACATAATGAATGGCCAAGAAGTGGTTGGAGGAGAGATGGAATGGGAGGTTGGAGTTAGCACACACAAACTATTATATATAGAATGGATAAGCAACAAGGTCCTATTGTATAGCCAAGGGAATTTTATTCAATATTCTTTAATAAATCATAATGGAAAATATGAAAAAGAATATATATATATACACACATACATATATACACATACATATATATATATAACTATCTCACGTTGATGTACAGCAGAAATTAACACAATGTGTGTTATACGCTGTGTAACACAATGATTTACAACATTGAATTAAAACGTAAATCAATTATGCTTCAGAAAAAGACTTATTATTGAGTTAAAATATAGCTGTCAAGGAAAACTGCATATAATACATATAAAAATCTAAACACATAACACAGGTCACAGTGTTTAAAATGAGAACAAAAAGTTTAACTATTTCAAAATATTGTAGATACTGAACATGAAATATATCATTAATATGTATGTATGATTTTTATACTTAAATTCTATAGCTTTTGGAATAGATGATATATGACAAAAATCCTTTAAAATTTCTAAAATAAACCTGACTAACAACTGTGATTCATAACTGGTATAATTCATTTTATATTGCTAATATCGGCAGAAGGTGAAACTACTATTGTATATTAAAATTCATGAGATTTTAAAATTTTGATTTATATTCTTTGCTGCTTTCTTACAGATTTAGCTCCTGGAGATCATTCATGAATATAGACTATACATTCCTTGTGTGTATGTTTTACAATTCTTACTATTTAATAGCAAATTTTTATACAATAGGCACTTATAAAGTATTTTACCCTTAATTGTCTCACTAAAATATAATTATTTTGTACACTGTTGTGTACTTATAACCTAAAATATATGGTATAATAAGTAAGAAGAAATATTACTTCTTCTAAGCTTAAATTGAGGCTTTTCTGGTAGAGTGGGAGACTTGGGTTCTGCCCCTGGGTTGGAAGATTCCCCTGGAGGAGGGCATGGCAACCCACTCTAGTATTCTTGCCTGGAGAACCCCCATGGACAGAGGAGCCTCGTGGGCTACAGTCCATGGGGTAGTAAAGAGTTGGACAGGATTGAGCGACTGAGCACAGAACAGCAGAAATTTAAATCATTAGAACAAAATAAAATGTTTGTGGGGTGTCAATATTTTACACATGCATGAACAGTCATTTTGCGTATTTATAGGAAAATTAAAAATCTTGTATCTACCAGTGTAGAGTTTGATAATTATTCTCTGAATTAATGAGCTTTAAAGATATTGCAACACTATTAGAATAGAATAAACTATGAAGTTATTGATTACTTAAAAACCCATAGTTTCTCTCATTTTCAGCATTCCTTGTTATCTACTGATTTTCTGTAAGATGTTATAGAAAAACCCAAATAAACATTTTTGCCAACCCAATAATTTGCTTTCTATATGAACAAATTTAGTCCAAAAACTACCTTGAAATGTGGGTTAGGGGAGAGTGAATATTTATGGAAGGACTCATGATTCACAATTGAATTCTCTAGCAAGGTTGCTAGGACTGAGGCTTTGAATCTTAGAGAAGACAATGGCTTACAGTTAATGGGATGGACATGTTGTAACATCCTGGGTAGGGTCTTGAGGAATTGATAAGAAGACTAAGAGATATAGACACAATTAAATAGATTTATTATGCAAAACCAGAGAACCTCTTTACTTATGTCTTTCCCAGTTCAGTTCAGTTCAGTTGCTCAGTCGTGTCTGACTCTTTGCGACCCCATGAATCGCAGCACGCCAGGCCTCCTTGTCCATCACCAACTCCCGGAGTTCACTCAGACTCACGTCCATCGAGTCAGTGATGCCATCCAGCCGTCTCATCCTCTGTGGTCCCCTTCTCCTCCTGTCCCCAATCCCTCCCAGCATCAGAGTCTTTTCCAATGAGTCAACTCTTCACATGAGGTGGCAAAAGTATTGGAGTTTCAGCTTTAGCATCATTCCTTTCAAAGAAATCCCAGGGCTGATCTCCTTCAGAATGGACTGGCTGGATCTCCTTGCAGTCCAAAGGACTTTCAAGAGTCTTCTCCAACACCACAGTTCAAAAGCATCAATTCTTTGGCGCTCAGCTTTCTTCACAGTCCAACTCTCCCATCCATACATGACCACTGGAAAAACCATAGCCTTGATTAGACAGACCTTTGTTGGCAAAGTAATGTCTCTGCTTTTCAATATGCTATCTAGGTTGGTCATAGCTTTTCTTCCAAGGAGTAAGTGTCTTTCCCAAGATGCCCCTAAAACACTCCCTCACTAAAGCAATGGGGAATATGCAGGTGAGGGGAACACTGGAATTTTGGAAAGTTCAGTGGTAGCTGTCCACCATACCTCAGATTGGATAATGGGAGATAAATTTATGAAAAAGTGCTTACTAGAGTTAATGAAAAGAAGGCCAGTTGCAGTGCCTCACTTTATCAGAGACAACTTGGGTCTAATTCCAGTGGGTGATGGCTTCACTGATGGTTCAGATGGTAAAGAATCGGCCTGTAATGCAGGAGACCTGGGTTCAATCTTTGGGTTGGGAAGATCCCCTAGAGAAGGGAATGGCTACCCACTACCATATTCTTGACAGGAAAATTCCATGGACAGAGGAGCCTGGCAGCTACAGTTCATGGGGTTGTCAAGAGTCAGACACAACTGAGTGACTAACACTTTCACTCCTGGCAGTCTTGATTCCAGCTTGTGCTACATCCAGTCTGGCATTTCACATGATGTACTCTGAATATAAGTTAAATAAGCAGGGCGACAATAAACATCCTTGACAAACTCTTTTCCCAATTTGGAACCAGTCTGTTGTTCCATGTCCGTTTCTAACTGTTGCTTCTTGACCTGCATACAGATTGCTCAGGAGGCAGCTAAGGTGTCTGGTATTCCCATATCTTGAAGAATTTTCCACACTTTGTAGTGATCCACACAGTCAAAGGTTTTGGTGTAGTCGATAAAGTAGAAGTAGATGCTTTTCTGGAACTCTATTGATTTTTTGATGATCCAGTGAATGTTGGCAATTTGATCTCTGGTTCCTCTGCCTTTTTAAAATCCAGCTTTCTAAATGCCTTTTTTAAAACCTATGGCATTACCAATGTAATTATGCACCAGAGGAAATGTAACTCATAGATATTAAGGAAAATGTTGGTTAGAGAGTCTTATCTGGCCTTAGAGTAGGGCGTCCCAAATGTCATCATGTCCCACATTAGAGTGGGATCATAAATGATGTCCTGACCCATACTCATCTCATGGTGGAAAATAAGTCTGATCTCATTCTGTGGTCATTGCTCCTTTTCTTAAATACAAATTGAGGATGAATACACATACCAGGGACTTCCTGGGTAGCTCAGGTGGTGAAGTCTCCTTCAATGTAGGAGACTCTGGTTCAATTCCTGGGTTGGAAGTTCCCCTGGAGAAGGAATAGACTACCCATTCCAGTTTTTTTGGAATTCCCTGGTGGCTCAGACAGTAAACAATCTGCCTGCAATGTGGGAGACCTGGGTTTGATCCCTGAGCTGGGAAGATGCTCTAGAGGAGGTCATGACAACCCACTCCAGCATTCTTACCTGGAGAATCCAATGGACATAGGAGCCAGGCAGGCTACAGTCCATAGTGTTGCAAAGAGTTGGACATGACTGAAGCGACTGAGGATACATGTACACATACCAGATCAGAGATACCTTATAGTATGTGTTTCTTACCCTATGGAATACAAATTATCATGACAGGAAAGACCAAGTGGAAGTGGAAAGCACTAAAACTGCCACTCTGGCCAAGTTAATTAGAAGCAGAGTAATGCTCTAAATGGAATAGTAGAGTTATGACCTATTTAAAGACTTTAAAGTTATAGGCTTGCTCCCTGCGTGCAAACATCGGACATACAATGGCAGATGACTTTATATTACTCTCAACTTAACCTAGTATGTGGCTTTTAATATGATGACTGCAATCTTTTTATTCACCATCAAAGCATGAGCACTTAATTTTCTTGCCTGAAGGCTAGATTAACTCTACTGTTTTCTACCACTATAGCAGGCAAAAAAGTCTTGATTACCTGAACAGCCCAGAAAACTCTATGCTGTTCTAGTATATCAATACTATCATATTAATTATATCTGGCAAGCAGGAAATAGTAAGTTTTCTAGATGCCCTGGTGAGAAACAAGTGGGCCAGTGGTAAGGAGATATTGTTGTTCAGTCACTCAGTCTTGTCCAACTCTTTGAGATCACATGGACTGCAGCACGCCAGACCTCCCTGCTTTTTACTATCTCCTGGAGTTTGCTCAAAATCATGTCCATTGAATCGGTGATACCATCCAATCATCTTGCCCTCTGTCATCCCCTTCTCCTTTCCTTCAATCTTTTGCAGCATCAGGGTCTTTTCTAATGATTCGGCTCTTTGCACCAGGTGGCCAAAGTATTGGAGCTTCAGCTTTAGCAAAACCCTAACAAGATTCAGGTTTTTGCCTCATCAATAAGGTCATTAGATTAGCCTAATGGGATTAGGAAATGGCTGTTTTAACTGAGTAGCAAGGATATTTCAAGTGATCTCCAGGCATAGGAACTACACTATAGAGTAAGCATGCAGAGCACCAAGGTCATCACCTGGAGGAAGATCCACACCTGCCAGGAATGCTGGCATTACCCAGAGAGCTTGCTGTTTCTGTGCAGAATGACCAGTTCCAACTGAACTGGATCTCCTCCCATCTAACAGAAGGGAAATACAGCAGCCTCCGTGGCTCTCTACCTTTGATTCTCATGAATGTGAAAATGTACTTCTGCAAATGTCACAGTATTGAAAAACTGCTGTTCACACTGGTCCTACTAGCTTCACTCCTAGCTACAGAATTACGAGAACTCTCTTTAGCCCACCAGTAATTGGTACTGACTGAGTTTTAAAATTTTACCAATCTGATATGTTTGAAAATATCCCTCATTTGATCTAAATTTCTCCATTTCTATTTAGCTTGAGCACTTTTTCCTATTCTTACTGGCCACTCATATTCCCTCTTCTCTAAATTGCATCTTTCACCAATTAAAGTTTATTATTTGGGGTAATTGTTAGTTTTAAAACCTATTTATATATTCTGGTTAGTAATCTTTCTCAGTTTTAGGTGCTGCAAATATCTTTTTCAAATACGTGTTTTGCAATGCAATTTGTGTGTGATATGACTGAATTTTATAGAAAATATAATATTAATATGAACTGTAGCAATATTTTCTTTTTTAAACTTTTTTGACTTACTTAAGAAATATTTCTTATATCAGTGCACCATAAATAATTGCATATATTTTCTTTCACATTTGGTTTTTTAATGCATAGAAAAAAACATGTTTAATATATTTTAGGAATCTATCTCTTGCCTCCTTTTCATAACCGGGTGACTTCTCATTATATTGTATTGAGAAATCATTAGTTTCATCAATAATTTGCAGCAACATCTCTGCTTTATTTCAAATTTCCACAAAAATATGGATCAACTTCTATACTTTCTACTCTATTTTATTAATACATTTATCTCCATGGGCTCCACTACCATGACACTGCCTTAATTCCTTTGATTTGATATTAGAAAAAATATATCACAGAAAAAAAATCCTCTTACCTTGTTATTTTTTTCAAAACCTTTTTTAATATTTAATTTTTTGTCTTTCACTTATATTTGAAAATCAGTCAAAATTCACTATGAAACTATTTTGATTGCAATTCTTTGCATAATATTTATAATTTAATTTGAAGACAATTGACATTTTTACAATTGCAGAAACTTCTTTTCCATAAACCAGTTAAATCCCATCACTTTAGTGTTTCCTTAATATCTGAATTATTATTTATAGCAATGCTGCAAAATTTTTAAATGTAAATTTCTTGAATCCTATTCTGAATGGCATTACCTTGTGAGCTTTGTATGTTATTTTATGAGTTCTGGGATCCAGAATGAAAGCTTGAATTTCAACTCACAGTGTTAGAGTATTTCTTTGATAAAAGATCTTAAACTATAATCATTTTTTAAAAATTTAATCCAGAATCCAGAAGATATATAAGATTCATTTCTATTCTTTTTGTTGCTATCTAGATTTTTTTCTAGCATACTCTTTCACTAAGATTGTGACAAGCTTTCTTGAGCCACTAATCTTGTAGTTTTAGAGCCTGCCCTGCTATGTTTGGGTGGAAAGCCTATTCTCATGAGCCAAAGTGACATTTAAACTCCAACTCCCAATTACAATATCTTTCTTTCTGCCTTACTGTCAAGAACTGAACTGTCCCAGGCCATGACCAGTCTGGTTTTAGTTTTGTTTTCATTTGTGTCTCTTTTGAAACCCTGTATGCAACTGAGAGGTCAGTTATATTGCCTAAGTTTGTTTGATATAGTTTATACAACATTTTTTGGACTGCTGTTTCATGGGTTCTCATATTTTCTGGCCCAAAATATTGCTAGAAAAGGGAAATTCAATACAAGATTTTTATTACTAGTATGTTTTATTCACAAAAAAATAACCAAGTAACTTTATGACTTTTGTGAATAATTTAAGTAGCTCTCATTCACAAATAGTTCAACAAAAATAAAGGGGAATGGTGTGGAATTTTTCTGCAAGATCATTAATATATCTATGTTAGTAAAGAAGATACATGCTGTGCCTAGTTATTCAGTTGTGTCTGACTCTTTGCAACCCCATTGATTCTAGCCCACCAGGTTCCACTCTCCATGGGGATTCTCCAGGTAAGAATACTGGAAAGGTTTGCCATGCCCTCCTCCAGGGGATCTTCCTAACTCAGGGATAGAATCCAGGTCTCCCACACTGCAGGCAGATTCTTTACTGTTTGAGCCATCAGGGAAGCACAAAGAAGATATGATAATATTTAAACAGCATGACTATGGGAAAACCATGGAATCTAACTTCTCTTGACATAGATATATGTTCCATACACTAAGTGTTAAAATCTCAGAGCAATGAGAAGGTGATATTGGGGAAATATTACCAGACATTTTAAAGAATGTTAGCAATTGAAACCAAAATAATTGTCAGATAATTCCCATAATGCAATAATTTCAAGATGCTCCTTTTGAAATTTGCAGGAATCTGAAACATCTGTATTTGTACATGCATACTGAGGGTTATGGAATACTAACTAGTACTCAGAATTCAGGAATTCTGAATGAGATTTCTTGGTAAACTTGAATATTGAAATCAATTATGTTTTAAATACCTTTTATATGTAAAACTGAAAGTAACCCACCTACGAAAGATCCCTTCTAAAACTGAAAATTCCTGTATTTGAATTAGATAATCAACCTTGAGGACAATCTACGCTAGCCATTATATTTTGGTAACTAATGAATTAAACTTAAATCAGTTTTACTACTTTACTGGGTTTTACTTACGATTCTTTTTCATGGCACCTTGAGCCAGACTCTTAACTTTTATCCTTTTTTAAAATAAGAATTTTTATAAGGATATTTTGAGACTGCATATAATATATAATCTAATAAAATTTGCTATTCAAGAATTGAATTGCCCCATGTTTTGTTATCTTGTTAAATATTCTTATCATCATGCATCTTAAAATCACAAGTACAATGATAATTTCTGTTGATAATGAAGATCCTAAAATGCTCTGAATCATGAAAGAAAGACTAGATTAGGTTCAGCATAGTTTTAGTTCCAAGTGACTCATCTGTCTCATTAATCTCCTAAATTAAGCCTCAAAGTCCTTCAGAGTATTTCTTTAGAGAAACTCACACTCCATGGCATTTATCAAAGTGTTAAAATGGGTTTCCTTTTTTATTTTTGGTGGAAAAATGTTCATGTTAAGATAGGATTGCGCTTTTCACTACCTACTAAATATATGGCTTCAACCAACTTATACAATCTCCTCGGACACTTGACTTTATCTGTAAGAGTGGGATAATAATGTATTACTGAATATGTTGTTTGACAGTGCAGACAATATGCTTAGAGAGAACCGAACATAGTAGTAAGTACTTGTATTCTTTTATTTATTTTATTTTTTAACTTTACAATATTGTATTGGTTTTGCCATATATTAAGATGAATCCACCACAGGTATACACGTGTTCCCCATCCTGAACCCTTCTCCCTCCTCCCTCCCCGTACCATCCCTCTGGGTCGTCCCAGTGCTCTTATTCTCTTAAATGTCACTATTTCACTAATACTTTTTAGCAATTGTTTTTCTTATGCTTCTATTGTTTCCAACAAGAAATTAAACCTTATATTCTATAATACTCAATCCGAAGTTTCCCAATTTACTATCAGCAGAGAAATGAGATAATTCATGGAATCACAACTTTCATTACTATATAAAATTTCTTGTGGATCTTAAGATCTTGGTTCTCTCTGATTCACAATTTCTTCATCTGATTAATGAAATTCAAATATACTGTGTAATTTTGAATCTGTCGCTTTGGTTGTTCATCTGAAACATGAAGCTGATGGGCCTATGATTGTGAAGACCGAATTGCTAAGAATATCTTTGGAATTCATACAGCATGTTATTTGAGAAATATATGTCACAGAATAATATTAGAAACCTCCCCAAGTCTCTATTGCATGACATGATCTTCATTATTAAACTCTACTTCCCATGACAGCATCAAAATTTCTCTTCCCTCCTCTTGTCATTATCCTCTCTCTACTGTCATGTATCCACATGTTAAATATTATGTATTAACCTTTGTTATGCCCTTGCTTGAGTAAACTTGGGCAAACTTATGCGTTAAAGACCAGCCTCAGAAACTGACATGTTCATGTTCTCCTTTCACTACTGCAGCCCCACTGATTAAAATTCTGAAATTTTACTCATTTGTTTAACACTTATTTAGCAATCCTGGGAATTTATATTAGAAAAATAATCAGACATACTACTTGTATGTGGGAGCTGTAATCCTGCTGAAAATAACGGGCACGTGTATAGACGAATTGAAATATTTCTGAGGAAGGACATTACTGTTTATACCATTATATATTATATTGCATTCTCATTCACTTATATAATACTTTTTAACTTCTTAATTATAGCATACATTTCTTAAGGGGAAGGAGTGCTCCATATTTTTTAAATATCTTATTCACTATACTAAGTACATTATAAAGACACATAATATTATTTGGGTTATTGAATAAAAAAGATGCTTATTATTATCACAACATTTCCATGATTCAGAACTGTAAATTCTGTTAATAATCTCTACTTTGTAAACAAATCTGATATTTTAAGAATTAGAAATGCAAAGGCAATGTTATGTATAAGAATTCATGGGAGAAGTTTTGAGTTATAATAAGGAAGAGAGGATACTAAAGTGAAGTGAAAATCACTCAGTCATGTCAGACTCTTTGAGATAGTCCATGGAATTCTCCAGGCCAGAATACTGGAATGGGTAGGCATTCCCTTCTCCAGGGGATCTTCCCAACCCAGGGATTGAACGCAGGTCTCCTGCATTGCAGGTGGGTTCTTTACCAGCTAAGCTACCAGGGAATCCAGAGGATACTGAAGGATGGGGGAAAAAAATAAGGAATGCAATAATAATAAAATGCTGCTGATTCCTATCCTGATAACACGTTACTATCATGTTAGCTTTCCATAGAGCCAATTCCAGAGAAAATTTAGAAGAGGGTGACATGTATTTCAGAAATAATAAACAAACAAACAAAATGCTTTTAGGAACACTTGGGTAGACTCAGTGCTGTCTTGAACTGGTGATATAGATGGTGGTGGTGGTTTAGTCCATCCCTTAATCATGTCCAACTCTTGTGACCCCTTGAACTGTAGCCCGCCAGGCTCCTCTGTCCATGGGATTCTCCAGGCAAGAACACTAGAGTGGGTTGCCATTTCCTTCTCCAGGGGCTTCCAGACTCAGGAATCAAACCCCAGTCTCCTGCATTGTAGGCAGATTCTTTTACAGACTGAGCTACAAGGGAAACCCTATATAGATAGAGATGAATATGAATATGTCAGTAAAATGATAAGTTGAAAGGAATAATTTTACTTCCCTTATTCCTTTGTCCCATGTTGGTACTTCACATGGAAATTTTCTGCACAGCTCCAATTCTTATAAAGAGGAAGGGAGAACCCAATACAGCATAAATACCACTGGGTTAAGGAAACTATTAAGATTGGTGCTTATGATCCAGGTGAGCTGCCCTTGAGAACTTGTTCTTCAAGTTCCTCTCCTCATAGTCTTCAAAGCTGAGGACACAATGTTTCTTGAAGTACTGCTTTTCGCAAAGATCTAGATGGGAAGGACTCTGACAGTTGACTGGCTGTGTACCATGAAATTGAATGGTGTGTGAGGTTTCTGTGGTTTCTTGGCTCTCCTCCCAGAGATTTTGGCCACAGGGCTGGCTTTTAGCCCCTTGTCAGCAAAGATGACCAAATAGAAGAGTACGTACTTTCAGCGAAACTTATGCTCATAAATAGTCAGACAACTGGGAAGTAATATTCTAAATAAAGATGAAAAACGCATCACTTTTTACCAACTGAGGAGAATTCTTAGAACAAATGGTCAAGCATTTAAAATGTATATAGTTAGTAGCAAAATAATCAATATGAAATAAAACAGTACATTATAAAAATAAATTTTAATCATTGAATATTATAGTATATGAAATGAAGTTCTCAATAAAATAAGCAAGAAAATGATGACAGCTGAAAAACAATTTCTGGGATAAAAGTTTAGATTGAGGAAATGAAATTAGAAAAGATACAAATATTAACAGCCATGGCAGGTAGATATAGAGGCACCAATTTCAGAATAATTGAGAGAAAGTAAAATAATCAGAGAAAGTGAAAAAAAATAAGTGGAAAAGAAAATATATTCAAAGAAATAATGGAAATATTTCCCATTATTAAAGAAAAATGAAAAAAAAAAAAGTCTAAAATTAAACATGTAAATTCTATGGCAAATCGAAGAGAAAAGAAAAAATTTCACACCTAACTCTATGTTAGTGAAATGTAAAAATATCAATGCTGAAGAAAAACTTCTAAAAGTATGCAGAAAGCAAAAGCAAATTTTAAGAGCTTATTACTTATAAAGAAACAAGAAGCAGATTAATATCATATTTCAACATTCAGTGCAAGGAGGAGGTTAACATATTTGAAGAAAAAGAATTTTGAAACTAGAATTTTATATCCAACCAAATCATCATTCAAAAATGTGAATGTAATATAGATACTCTCAGATAACCAGGATCTCAAAGGGTTGATCACGTGTGAATCCACAGTCAAACACCCTTGAAAGAGGAACTCATGAGAAAATAAACAAATACAGGAAAGTGTTACAACAGAAATGAAAGGTAAAGTTTATTACTGCCTACTGAAATCCTACTAAAGAACAAGGTAGAGGAAGAGGAAACAGAAGAGATGGAGGCAGAGGAGGGGAATGTGTCAGAACTAAAACCCTAGACAACACCAACTTAATGATAGGTGACCAAAGCAAGAAGCAGGTCAAAGTGATATGTAAGCATGACATAATGTGAGTTGTGTTAGGCGTTATTTTTTTTTTTAATTAAGAAGGATAGATAAACATGAGAATGCATCTTAAGATAACTGCCATAAGAATGAAAACAAGTTAGATCTAACACTTCTCAAAAAAGTTAATATTGAAAATTGGGTTAAAAGAAATAATACTATAAATGGAAAATAAGAGAGACAGGTGAAATCAATCCTAAATTTTAGCACTAATCAAATATATGGAAGCTATTCAAACTAAACTATTAAAATTCATATGTTTTAAAATTAAATAAAAAACAAACAGATTTCAGCCATATATTGTTTTCAGGAGATATACTTAACAAAGAGACACAAAAATTTCAAAATATAAGTGTAAGAAAAAAATCATCAAAATGTAAGAAAAAAATCAGACAAATGTCAACTAAAGGCCAGCTGTGTACTACTTTTGGCAAAACATAATTACAGTAAAAGAAATCATAGAGCAGAAATAGTTAATCATCATAAAATATATGGCTTTAACAATGCATTTGCAAAGTATATAAACCCACAACCGAGAGCTATGGAACCAGGAAGATCCATAAAGGCACTTAACAAACCTGTCTCAGAAACATATAGATCAAGCTGAAATAAAAGAGGCTATGTTACTAAAGATAAAATAACATTATTAAGTACAAATAATGCACATATATGTTATACATAATAATTGTATTGGTTATACATGTGCAAGATATATACATGTGTGTATGTGTGTACAGTAATCCAAGTCTATGCCCCAACCAGTAACGCTGAAGAAGCTGAAGTTGAATGGTTCTATGAAGACCTACAAGACCTTTTAGAACTAACACCCCAAAACGATGTCCATTTCATTATAG
This sequence comes from Bison bison bison, assembly GCF_000754665.1. Classification (NCBI taxonomy): domain Eukaryota; kingdom Metazoa; phylum Chordata; class Mammalia; order Artiodactyla; family Bovidae; genus Bison; species Bison bison. The sequence continues at coordinate 5,116,875 of NW_011494919.1, read as the reverse complement.
GGGACTGGAATGCAAAAGTGGGAAGTCAAGAAACACCTGGAGTAACAGGCAAATTTGGCCTGGGAATACGGAATGAAGCAGGGCAAAGACTAATAGAGTTTTGCCAAGAAAATGCACTGGTCATAACAAACACCCTCTTCCAACAACACAAGAGAAGACTACACATGGACATCACCAGATGATCAACACCGAAATCAGATTGATTATATTCCTG
>NW_011494919.1:5116207-5116504 GCF_000754665.1 Bison bison bison | reverse complement strand
GATGAACTATGGAATGCGGTTCGTGACATTGTACAGGAGACAGGGATCAAGACCATCCCCATGGAAAAGAAATGCAAAAAAGCAAAATGGCTGTCTGGGGAGGCCGTACAAATAGCTGTGAAAAGAAGAGAAGTGAAAGGCAAAGGAGAAAAGGAAAGATATAAGCATCTGAATCCAGAGTTCCAAAGAATAACAAGAAGAGATAAGAAAGCCTTCCTCAGCGATCAATGCAAAGAAATAGAGGAAAACAACAGAATGGGAAAGACTAGAGATCTCTTCAAGAAAATTAGAGATACC
>NW_011494919.1:5087637-5116107 GCF_000754665.1 Bison bison bison | reverse complement strand
AAGGACAGAAATGATATGGACCTAACAGAAGCAGAAGATATTAAGAAGAGATGGCAAGAATACACAGAAGAACTGTACAAAAAAGATCTTCACAACCCAGATAATCATGATGGTGTGATCACTGACCTAGAGCCAGACATCCTGGAATGTGAAGTCAAGTGGGCCTTAGAAAGCATCACTACAAACAAAGCTAGTGGAGGTGATGGAATTCCAGTTGTGCTATTTCAAATCCTGAAAGATGATGCTGTGAAAGTGCTGCACTCACTATGCCAGCAAATGTGGGAAACTCAGCAGTGGCCACAGGACTGGAAAGGTCAGTTTTCATTCCAATCCCAAAGAAAGGCAATGACAAAGAATGTTCAAACTACTGCACAATTGCACTCATCTCACACGCTAGTAAAGTAATGCTCAAAATTCTCCAAGCCAGGCTTCAGCAATATGTGAATTGCGAACTTCCTGATGTTCAAGCTGGTTTTAGAAGAGGCAGAGGAACCAAAGATCAAATTGCCAACATCCGCTGGATCATGGAAAAAGCAAGAGAGTTCCAGAAAAACATCTGTCTCTGCTTTATTGACTATGCCAAAGCCTTTGACTGTGTGGATCACAAGAAACTGGAAAATTCTGAAAGAGATGGGAATACCAGATCACCTGACCTGCCTCTTGAGAAATCTGTATCTGTATGCAGGTCAGGAAGCAACAGTTAGAACTGGACATGGAACAACAGACTGGTTCCAAATAGGAAAAGGAGCTCATCAAGGCTGTATATTGTCACCCTGATAATTTAACTTATATACAGAGTACATCATGAGAAACGCTGGGCTGGAAGAAACACAAGCTGGAATCAAGATTGCCGGGAGAAATATCAATAACCTCAGATATGCAGATGACACCACCCTTATGGCACAAAGTGAAGAGGAACTTAAAAGCCTCTTGATGAAAGTGAAAGTGGAGAGTGAAAAAGTTGGCTTAAAGCTCAACATTCAGAAAATGAACATCATGGCATCCGGTCCCATCACTTCATGGGAAATAGATGGGGAAACAGTGGAAACAGTGTCAGACTTTATTTTTCTGGGCTCCAAAATCACTGCAGATTGTGACTGCAGCCATGAAATTAAAAGACGCTTACTCCTTGGAAGGAAAATGATGACCAACCTAGATAGCATATTCAAAAGCAGAGACATTACTTTGCCAACAAAGGTCCGTCTAGTCAAAGCTATGGTTTTTCCTGTGGTCATGTATGGATGTGAGAGTTGGACTCTGATGGCTGCGCACCAAAGAATTGATGCTTTTGAACTGTGTGTTGAAGAAGACTCTTGAGAGTCCCTTGGATTGCAAGGAGATCCAACCAGTCCATTCTGAAGGAGATCAGCCCTAGGATTTCTTTGGAAGGAATGATGCTAAAGCTGAAACTCCAGTACTTTGGCCACCTCATGCGAAGAGTTGACTCATTGGAAAAGACTGATGCTGGGAGGGATTGGGGGCAGGAGGAGAAGGGGATGACAGAGGATGAGATGGCTGGATGGCATCACTGACTCGATGGACATGAGTCTCAGTGAATCTGGGAGTTGGTGATGGACAGGGAGGCCTGGCTTGCTGCGATTCATGGGGTTGCAAACAGTAGGACATGACTGTGTGACTGAACTGAACTGATACACACATAACACATAATACTGTTAACCCTGGTGGCTCAGTGGTAAATTATCTGCCTGTCAACATTGGAGAAGCAGAAGACGCAGTTTTAATCCTTGGATCAGGAAGATCCCCTGGAGAGGGAAATGGCAACCCACACCAGTATTCTTGCCTGGGAGATCCCATGGACAGAGTAGCCTTGTGGGCTACAGTCCAATGGGATTGCAAAAGATTTAGTGACTAAACAACACCACCAACTGCAGAATTCCACATTCAACAGAGAACACACAATTTTTAACTACACACCAAAATTTTCAAACAGTTTTCTATAAAGTCTTCAATAAAATCCAAAAGTCATTACAGACTTTATCCTTCTTTGATGTAAGATTATACAGATTATATTCTCTTCCATGCATAAAAATAATAACTTTAAAACCATCAGTATGCTGCTGCTGCTGCTAAGTCACTTCAGTTGTGTCCGACTCTGTGCGACCCCATAGATGGCAGCCCAACAGGCTCCCCCGGCCCTGGGATTCTCCAGGCAAGAATACTGGAGTGGGTAGCCATTTCCTTCTCCAATGCATGAAATTGAAAAGTGAAAGTGAATTTGCCCAGTCGTGTCCGACTCTTCGTGACCCCATGGACTGCAGCCTACCAGGCTCCTCCGTCCATGGGATTTTCCAGGCAAGAGTACTGGAGTGGGGTGCCATTGCCTTCTCTGATCAATATGCTAATTGTTGCCAAATTTAATTCTCTATCCTAATCTCTTTTGGATCCATTTTTCCAGAACCCACTGCCTACTTGGTCCTACTTTAGCATTTAATTGATATCTCAAACACAGTATGTCCAAAATTTAACCTCAGCCATTCACTCAAACTTGCTCTACTCACCATTCATTCCATCTCAGATGATGGCAAATCAGTTGCTGTTTTACTGAGACTGCATGTCTTTCTCCATAGTTTGCATCCTCTTTGTAAATCATCATAGGCAGTAAACACTGAAACCACACTCAGAGATGGAGATTCCACTTGGGAGGTTGTGGAAGGAATGTTCCTGTGCCTGAGCAACAGCTGTGGGGGAGTGAATACTTGGGAAGCAGAACTGGGCAAAGGAAGAGGCGACCTGCAGAACAATGGTGGCCTCAGCTGATTTCACAGAGGACTTTGGAGCTGGAACTGCTCTTAAAGGATTCCCCTCCCCCACACACCACTGAACACTCAATAGATTTTAGTTGCTCCCAGAACAAGTAGTTCCATACACCTAAAAGCAATTTCTGCAGAGGGAAGTTGTGAGAGTCATTAGCTGCCAACAATCTTGGTGCATGGTGGGGTCAGGACACCACCAACAGTACCCACTACATTTCACTTCCTTCAATAACCCAACATATCTCTCTGTTTCTATCCTTGATTCTGCAATGCCTACTAATACACGGCAGTAAGAATGTTTGTGAACCATGGATCAGATCATGCTATTCCTTCACTTGAAGTCATGAATTATTCCTGTCTCCTAATAGAGGCCGAAGTTCTTTCTACTATGATAAAAGAAGAAGAAGAAGAAAAGATTCCAAGACATTGTTTGCATCAAGCAAAGTTTCTCCCAGGAGAGGCAGGGAAAATGTGATCCAAAGAAGAGGACTTTGGCTTTACAGGTGAGGCCCTTCAGATTAACCATGGAAGTAATTTAGAGACAATTAGTTCAACGCCCTGGAGAAGGCAATGGCACCCCACTCCAGTACTCTTGCCTGGAAAATCCCATGGATGGAGGAGCCTGGTAGGCTACAGTCCATGGGGTCGCGAAGAGTCGGACACGACTGAAGAGACTTAGCAACAGCAGCAGCAGTTCAATGCACTGTGGCTTTACAGCTGTAGTGTATATGAAAAGAGCAGCTCCTCTGAAGACCCTCTCCTTGACCAACGGCAGGAGTAGAACTTTAAGCAGAAAAAGCCACAGTAAGTGTTTCGCAAAGAAAAAGTATAATAGGTTAATTCAAACCTATTAGTTCAAAGACTTATCTTGTCCTGTTAGAACAGGTTGTGGAGCTCTGTGCTAATCAAATGCTGTATAGTTTGTGGTTTCTTAGGATCCATACTTACTCACCAAGTCAACTATGCTGAATCCATAGAGCACAGTTAAGTCATAGCTAGCAAAGATCACAAATTTACTTTCAGGCAAGTGTTGGTCAGTTTCCTCTTCATTTCTATACTTTCAACTATGTCTCAATTGCTTTCTATCTCACAATTCCTTACAACTTTCAGCCTTAGCATAATGTAGTATAAAAATTAACCTGCATATGTGTAAGAATAAGCAAAAATCTTTTCTAATGATGGATGAAGAGATCCTGCATACTCTGGGATGACTTTCTCTTTCCCCACAACTATCTCTCCTACAGCCACACCAGAACTTTGCTACTCTTACATGACACCAGGCATTAGACTTTGCACTGGCTGTTCCCTCTTCCTGAGATGCTCTTTCCCCAGGTATTTCAAAACACTCTCCCCTCCTTCAAATATTTGCTCAAATTTCACTCCTCAAGGATGAAATTTAATCTCTATTTATTGAAGCCAGCTTCCCAGGTGGCTCAGCGGTAAAGAAGCTGCCTCCCAACCAGGAGACGAAGGTTTGATCTCCTAGGTCAGTAAGATCCCCTGGAGAAGGGAATAGCAACCCACTCTGGTATTCTTGCCAGGACAATTTCATGGACAGAGGAGTCTGGTGGGCTACAGTCCATGAGGACACAATGAATCAACTGAATGACTAAATAACAACAAATGCAATAGCAGCCTGTGATTTTAATTTCTCTAAAGCTTTTTTGGATTTTCTTATTTTTCTCCTAATAGCACTTATAATCTCAAATCATACTGATTTATTATGTTTAATTTTGCTTATTTGTCACCCCTACTTACTAGACTATGCTATGCTAAGTCACTTCATTTGTGTCCAACTCTGTGTGACCCCATAGACGGCAGCCCAACAGGCTCCCCCGTCCCTGGGATTCTCCAGCCAAGAACACTGGAGTGGGTTGCCATTTCCTTCTCCAATGCATGAAAGTGAAAAGTGAAAGTGAAGTCGCTCAGTCGTGTCTGACTCTTAGTGACCCCATGGACTGCAGCCTACCAGGCTCCTCTGTCCATGGGATTTTCCAGGCAAGAGTACTGGAGTGGGGTATATGCTCCATCAAAGAGTCCCCACCTCCAAACATCATCCCTAGCCTTTCCTCTAATTTGAATAAAAGCATTTATTCTGTGGAAACTTTAATAATAAGAAGTTCTATTCCAAATGTGATCATATGAATGTATGTTCTATAAGCATGTAGCAGTTTGTGTGCTTAAAAATATGCTGTATTTGAATTTAAGTTCCTGGTGGCTCAGACGGGTAAAGCGTCTGCCTACAATGCAGGAGACTTGGGTTCAATCTCTGGGTCAGGAAGATCTCCTGGAGAAGGAAATGGCAAACCACTCCAGTATTCTTGCCTGGAAAATCCCATGGATGGAGGAACCTGGTAGGATACAGTCCATGGGGTCACAAAGAGTCAGACACGACTGAGCGACTTCACTTTCTTTCCTAATCTACATACAGTGACTTCTTGATTTTGCAAAATTCACTTAATCTGTTGGGTTTACTACTAACCATCTTTACTAACTGTCTGAAATCAAGTTCTCTGGCAATAAATCATGAGAACAGGATTCATGTGCAAGTGGCTTGTTATAGAAATGGTCCTGGGGAATCTGATAAGCAATAAGAGAACTCAATGAAGAAGAGAAATAAGCCAAGCAAGTGTGCAATTTCAGGCCATGACCCTTTAGTGAAGCTCTGGAATAAACATTATATGTCAGTGTTTGCCCATGTTTAAGGCAAGCTAACTGGCCTTCATACTCCCCTAACAGTAAATCTTGGCCAACTTCTCCCAATAAGACCCAGGTGGTGGTATGGGCATAGATTCCTAATCACTGCTGCCCAGATAAAGAGAGTCTAATACCCCAAAGTTAGTCCTCTGAAGTGTATGGCTACTGAAGCTGTTGGAATCAAAGGACACAGATTAAGAATTGCCCTGGAAGATACCGAAAGTTATTTGAGGATACTAACAATAAAGCATGGAAGGCACCCATGACATCTTTCCAAGAGGAACTGGTATGATGGGTCAGTAAAAGGCTTTACATTAAAGGCTATAAATGTCCACAAAGCAGTTAGTTACAGGTGGGGGTCCTGAGCACCAATCCTCTCTTTAGGGCTGGCTGCTGAAATGGCCAGAAGGAAATCGTTTGAAATAATGTTGGGGCAGCACCACAATTTACCTGCAGCTAGGCTGATCAACAGACTTTCCAGCTGGCACTAGTGTTAAAGAATCTGTCTGCCAATGAAGGAGATGTAAGAGATGCGGGTTTGATCCCTGGGTGGGAAAGATTCTGCGGAGGAGGGCATGGCAACCCACTTCAGTATTCTTTCCTGGAGAATCCCATGGACAGGGGAGCCTGGTGGGCTGCAGTCCATAGTGTCACACAGTTTTGGACATGATTAAAGTGATTTAGCATGCAGGCAAGTTGACCAATGCAATTTTCATTCCACTATGACAAAATTTTACATTTTACTGCCACCCACACAAAATATTCATGGAGTTATCTGCCCTCATAAATCATAAATTTCAATTATCTTCTCTGTTAAATTATCTGCAAGAATTCCATGCTTAAGAGGAATTGGATATCCAGAGATCCTAGAATAATCTTTATAAATTAAAATATATGCAATGAGGAAAATTAGTTAATGTAATGTATCATAAATGCTGGAAAAGTATAGATTTCACAAGCAAGCCAAAGAAACTTTTATTTATTTACTTAAGTAGTCTACCAAAGTGTCCAATTTGTTCAGTGAATTGTTGCTAATGGAAGATGCAGTAAAAGTCTCAAATTACTAACTCAAGCTTCATTTCTTTCTGCTTCTACTACCTGCTGAATGGAGGGAATGGAAAATAACACTGCAGTTGCGATGGGCAAAGCAAAATGTGGAAAAGTAGTAAAAAAGGATGAATCACTTGAAAATATATAAAAAAATGATACTTAGGTGGTCTGTACTTCTATTTTTACATACTGGCATCAAAATCAAAATAGAGGGATATGTTGAATAGATATTTTGCTAAATGAAGAGAATTATCCTCAAAATTGACTGATTAGTTTGGTTTTTGTAAGCATGACAAAGCATTCTGTGTTAGTAATTTAGATACGTAATTTCAACATCTTACAAATATAATGTTATTTTCTTTGGTAATTTTTATATTGTGACAAAAAGAGTATTAATACAACAACCAAACAAAATGGACAGAAGCCTATATTTGTTTTGGAAATATATAATAATAATAAAACCTAAGAAACATACATATTTTGAAATAGGTAAGCAAATCTTATTTCAAATAAAGATTTGGAATTAAAAAAATTTTTTTTAATTTTTTACATTTAAAGGCTATAAATGTCCACATTCTGGCCGTTTCAGCAGCCAGCCCCAAAGAGAGGATTGGTGCTCAGGACCCCCACTTGTAACTAACTGCTTTGTGGACATTTATAGCCTTTAATGTAAAAAATTTAGCTACCCAATGTAGCTACCCAATGATTTAGCTACCCAAATCATATTAAGACCAGAAGGAATACAAAAGACATGGGGCTAAAATGCTAATCACAAGCCCTTATTTAAGACAAGGAGGCAGAAATGACCACGTTTTAAAGCTCTTACTCTTGAACCTATGTGATTGGAATATTTTTATGCTGTGAAGTAGAATTGTTAGGAATCAATTTCTTTCAAATTGAAGCAATAATGTCCCTAAAGCAAACATTTGCCTTATTTCAGCACTTCATAATGACAGTGAATCAAGCAAACTATACAATGACAGAGATTAATTTAGAGTCAAAGCAAATAAAGATAAGAGCTGTAGCAAACCCTTGGGAAGCTTTGTCTGGCCAAACCTTCAGAGCTGAATGGTTTAGCTGAAAATGGCTCTGTGATTTTCTTGGAATGTTTACTATTCATCAAGAAAATAAGCATTTCCATAAATTTTGACCAAAGAGTAAAACTAAATATTTCTCTAGTAATGACCACTCTGTTGGCAAAATGTGAAATATGAACAGCTCCAAATTGCTTACAATCAGTAAAAGATAGGGTACATTATCGCCTTTTGTTTGTTTTTCTTGCTTTTTATTTTGGTTAATCTAGAATATTATTTACTTAGATGGTTAGGTGTTGAAATATTCTACAGTCAGAGAGAAGAGAGTGTAAATATGTTTAATCTTTCATTAGTTTAATGGTACAATTATCCTCTATCTATCTGCTGCTTAAACTTCAGAAACTCTACCTCCTGAGAAAGCTGGAATGATTAAATTAAATAATGCATGTAAAATATACTGAGATTCATTTATAATATGCACTTGGTAAGCATCAGATTTTGTTATTTTTTAAGCTAATATATAAGTGTTAAGGGGAAGGAAAACAAAGTTATTTAGCACCTAGTACATGTCATGACTAAGTATCATGTCAGGTACAGTTTTTCAAAATTTGTATTCAGATCAAGGAAATTCACCACTACTGCTACTCTACTAAGGTTGCTAGGAATTTTTAAAATAAGTATCTTTTTTTTAATAAACATATTGAATTTTGTCAAATGCTATTTCTACATCTACAGAACTAAGCAAATGATTTTTCTTTATTCAGATAATATGGTATATTATGGTGATGTTTTTTCAAATGTTAGACTAATATTACAATAGCGGAATAAGTGGAAGTTTATTTGTGAGGTAGGTTCTTGTTTTATAAGAAGGCTCAGTTCAGTGAATTCAGGTTCACTGAATTTGTCGCATGAACTTATAATTCTGTATCTATGTTCATGAGGAACATTAAACTTTGATTTTTCTTTCCCATAATGTCTTTGCCAGATTTTGGTTAAAAATTTATGATGGCCTTATAAAATATATTCCTGGGTGAGAAAGATCCCCTGGAAGGAAATGGCAATCCACTCCAGTATTCTTGCCTGGGAAAATCCCCTGGACAGAGGAGCCTGGTGGGCTATAGTCCATGGGGTCACAAATACTTGGACATGACTGAAGCAACTTAACACATATAAAATATATTACAAAATGTTTCTTCTTTCCTGAAAGGTTTCTTCTATAATAGGTGTTATTTCTTCCTTTAATATTTGGAATAATTTGTCCATGGGTTTGGGTCTGAGCTTGGAATTTTCTTTGTAGGAAATTTTAAATATGCTTTATTTCTTTAGTATTTATAAATCATCTTGATTTTCTATTCTTTCCTGATTAAAATTTAGTAATTATATACGTAAAACACACAATCTTTCTAATTTACTGACCCGATTTTTAAAATCATAACCTCATCATCTTTTTAATATCTACGAGTTTTATAGTAATGTTCTTCCTTCTTTCATGATACTACATTATAGTAGCTTCTCTGTGTTTTTTTTTTTTTTTAAATTTTCAATCCAGTGGTTATCAACTGCCTTAACCTAATAGAACCAAATTTTGACTTTATTTTCTTTTACTATTTGCTTCTATTTCATAAATTTCTTCTATTTTTTGAAATTTATATAATTCCATATTTTGTCTGATATTCTCTTTCTGAGACTATTGATTTTTTTTCCTTTTTTGTTTAGCAACTGAGTTAACAGTTATGATATCTAAGTTTAACACTGCTAATTATTAGAGAAATGCAAATCAAAAACACAATAAGCTATCACTTTATATCTGTCACAGTGGCCATCGTTAAAAAGTCTACAAACAACAAATGTTGGAGAGGATGTGGAGATAAAGGAATCCTTGTGCATTGTTTATTGGACTGAAAATTGGTGCAGCCACTATGAAAAACAGTACCTTTAAGAACTAACAAAAGAACTACCATATGATCCAGTAATTTTATCCAGAAAAAACTAAAACACTAATTCAAAAAGATATAAGCGTCCCAGTGTTCATTGCAGCACTATTTACAAGAGCCAAGATATGCAAACAACATAAGTGTCTGTCAACAGATGAATGAATAAAGATGTGAATGCAACTGGAATGTTACTCAACCATAGAGAGAATGAAATACTGCCATTTGCAGAAATGTGAATGGACCTAAAAATATGCTTGGTGAATTTAAGTTGCAGAGAAAGACAGATACTATATGACATCACTATATGTGATATCCAAAAAGTAACAAATGAATGCATATGCAAAGTAGAGGCAGACTCACAGAAATATAAAAACAAATTTGTGGTTAGCAAAGGGGAGAAGGAATGGGGGAGGGGCAAATTACAGATAAAGGATTAACAGGTATAAAGTGTTATATAATCAAATAAACAGGCATCAAGGATTTATTGTATAGCACAGGGAATTTTACCCATTATCTTGTGTATGCGTGAAGGCTCAGTCACTAAGTTGTGTCTGACTCTTTGGGGCCCCATGGAATGTAGCCTGCCCATCTCCTCTGTCCATGGGATTTCCCAGGAAAGAATATTGGAGTGGGCTGCCATTTCCTCTTCCAGGGATTGAACCTGCATCTCCTGCATTGCAGGCAGATTCTTTACCACTGAACCACCTGGGAAGCCTCCCTTGTAATAATCTATAAAGGAATACAATCTCCAAAATACTGAATTACTATGCTATACACCTGAAGCTAAAACAGAATTTACTATCTGTAGTAAATCAAATTTACTTCAAAATAATTTTTAAAATACATAAGCAAAAACAAAAAAGTTATGCTTTCTTACTAACCACAGTTTAGCTGCATATTGCCAATTTCAATGTGCAGTATTTTTGTCATCAATCATTTCAATATTTTCTAATTTTGATTATTATTTCTCCTATCCAAGAGTTATTTAGGAGTGCTGTTTTTAATATCCAAACTTTTGGAGAAATTCTGATTTTTTAAAAGTTTAATTCCAGCTTAATTTCATATCAAATGAAAAATAATGAATGATTTAAGTTTTTGAAATGTGTTTAGACTTATTTTAAGTATTTGGTCAGCTGTTGTAAAAGTTTCATAAATACTTGGAAAAGAAGATATATTCTGGAACATTTTCTGCATTAATGAACTTTTACAATGGAGTTCTTTGTCTTTTTCCTGAAGATCACCCTTTAGTATTACTAACTTTTGTGTGTGTGTGTGCAGATCTGGGTAACAAACAGTTGATAATTTGCATTTGCTTATAATATTTTTATGTGTTTTTCAGTGCTTATTTCCTTATGTATAGAATTTTAAGCACATGGGTTCTTTCTTTCAGCCCTTGAAAATACAACTCATTTACCTTCTGGTATTCAGTATTTCTTTTGAGATGTCAGTTGCCTGTCTTATATGTTGTCTCTGAAAGTAAAATGGCATGCCCACCCCACGCCCACCAACTCTGGCTACTTTTAAGATGCCCTTCTGTGTTTGGTTTTGGCAGTTTGAAAGTAATATGCCTGGGTATTGCTTTTTCCAAATTTTTGCTGTTGAAAGTTTGCTGATATTCTTAAATCTCTAGATTCTTCAATCTCTTCGTGTCTTTCTTCAGTTTTAGGAAATCCTTAGTCATTGTTTTGTCAAATATAGTTTTATACCTTTACTCCATTTTCTTTCTTTTCCTTTTCTGAGATTTCGGTTATGCCTACATTACATCTTCTCTCATTAGACTCTGTGTTCCTAACTCTTATTTTATATTCTTTTGTGTGTGTGTGTGTGTGTGTGTGTGTGTGGCAGATCTGTGATTTTTTTTTAATTATTTATTTTGAATTAAAGGATAATTGCTTTACAATATTGTGTTGGTTTCTGCCATATATCAACATGAATCAGCCATCATTATATTCTTAATCTTTTTGATCTTTGGGCAATATTCTATACATTTTTTCCTGATCTGTATCTGTTCTATTTCTTCTATATGCAGCTAGATCAAATGTACTCTTAAACAGAGTTATAAAATTTTGTTTTTCAATTACATAATTGCCTTTTTAAACTTCTTTACATTTTCTAGTTATCTACTAAAATCTTCAAACTTGTCTTTTTCTTCCTTGAACATTTTAAGTGTAGCTGTTGTATAGTCTGCTTCTAGCAACTTTGTACAGATACTTTCCTGTTTTTGATCATGTAAATTTGTCCCCAATGTGCCTGTTTATTTTTCATTGATTTTTAGATATCATGTATTGGAAATACATATCGGATTTAAAACTTTGGATATTTCTTTTTTCCTATGCAGAAGATCTCTATATACTTTGTGCAGGAGGCTATGGCATAGTACTTCAGCAACATTATTGACAAGTTAGCCGTATCATTCAGAACTTTATTAATTTTAACCTGATTTTCAGATCTTGCGAGAGTCAAACTATTTCCAGTTCATCTTTTAAGGTTTCAACCCTAACTCTAAGTGTTTACCAGCTAACCTGACACCCCACTTTCAGAGGGTCCTAAAGCCCTTTTTCATCCAACTAGATCAGGAGTTGGCAAACTAGATTTTCTTTGACCAAGATCAGAAGGCAAATCTGGCATACTGCTTATTTTTGTAAATAGATTTTACTGGGACACAGTCATGCTCATTCATTCACATATTATCTGTGACTGCTTTATCACTACAATGGCAGCAGATTTGAAAAAGTATAGCAGAGACCTAAGAGTCACAAAGTTGAAAATATTTATTAGTTAACCCTTTACACAAAAAGCTGGCTGATCCTGGAATTGGCTATTGACCCTGATGGAAAAGCTGTAGAAAACCCAAGAATTTATAGTTTCTCTTGGTGTCCTGTATCTCTAAAAATCCCAAACCATACATTCTGACACTGCCTTATTAGCATGCTGTTTTTGAAATAGAAAGTGTTTCCTTTCCACCCAGCTATTTATCCAGTCTTTCTCAGTGGGAGAGTCATGCAAACACTCAGGTCAACATTACCCTGAGTGGAAGCCTCTTCCAGACTATAAGAGGAGAAGCAGAGGGAAAACTTCACTAGATAGTCTTATGAGTAAAGTATGAAACAAAATCTGTTGGGTAAGATAAAAGTTAGCAATTCCCTTCTCTTGATGAATTAAAATCTACAAATTAAATGATGTAGTGATAATACATTATGTATCCTTTGAAAGTGAAAGTGAAAGCTGCTCAGTCGTGTCTAACTCTGAATTCTCCAGCCAAGAGTACTGGAGTGGGTAGCCTATCTCTTCTCCAGGGGATCTTCCCAACCCAGGGATCAAACCTAGGTCTCCAACATTGCAGGCAGATTCTTTACTAGCTGAGCCACCAGGGAATGTATCCTTTAATTCTCTCATAATAAGTAGGATGCCGTGGTCATACTTATTGGGCCTAGTAAGGCCATATCTGTGCTTTGTGAGGTCCATGGAGTCCTTCTATGAATTTTAGAATATTTATAATGGTCATTAACAATGATGAATATCAATAGGCTTATGAATATGACGTTTATATAAGTAGACAGTCAGAAATCAGGCTCCCCACTTCCTACCACTATGTTTAAATTTTCTGAATCTAATTATCTTCCTCCTTTTAAAAATGAACTTAATAATACTTTGTAGAATTGACTTGAGAACTAAAGGAGATGACACACACAGCATGCCTACCAGAGGCAGCTCAATCCCTATTCATTTTTCTATTTGAAGCAAGATGCAGGATAATGGACCACCTCCCTGCTCCATATTAGAACACCTGGGAGATAATGCATATGCCTATGACTAACACAGACCAATTAATTCTGAATCTTTCAAGGTCAAGTCAGGCTACCCTCAAGTGATTTCTCTGTTCATTCAGGGTTAAGAACAACTGAATAAGTAAAGATATTTCAAGTTAGACAGACTTGTGTTCAGATTTTGTCACCACTGTGGGAAATCTAAGCTCAATGGCATTTTATCATTTTTATTTTACTTCTCAATATCCCAGTTCAAAAAGCACAGGTAACATCACTGTGCAAAACTACTGCGTAATTAGCTAATGATATATGTAAATGTCTTGACACACAGTAGTTACTTGATACATGGAGGCTTTTAGTAAGTTTTCTTTTCAGTCTGTTCTTTTCCGACTTAAAATTAGGTTTTCATTACTCTGTTTTTACCATGATCATTTTCCTCAGCCCTCAGTTTCCCTATGTCTCATCATTCCTCTTGTCTTTGAATAGTTCTGAATGATTTCTCAATCACCAAAACTAAAGTGACCATTTGTACATATGACTCCCCATTTAGTTAGTCTGTCTTTGTACATTGCATGTTACTTAACCCTCAATGAAATTACCTTTAATTTTTGTGTATGAACCTGTCTCTCTCTAGCAATATGAATGTTATAACTTTATTCCCAGTCCTTAGGACAAACATGGCTTAGAAGACATTCATAATTATACATAGACTAAATGCATTGAATTCTGACCTAAAACTACAACTAAAGAACACTGTGTTGACTAACTCTATAAAAAATAATTTAATTTATTGCAATTAGGTGTGCATACCATATCTATGAATTTGTCTGACATTTCTTTTAGAATACATGCTCTTTGAAATTAGATTCAATTTATTTTGCATGTTGATCAACTCTGCATCTAGTAATAAATATGACAATAAATCAATCAACTAATTTGTCCTTTAAAAGACAAAAATGGTTGGCAAGAGCAAAATCAATTAGGGCATATGAAATATGTTGAACTGTTAAGGCTGCATTTGTGTCAGGATTAAAATACAGAGAAGCAATAGGTTACAATAGCTAACATCTTATGCTGTTAAGAAAGAAAAGTCCATTCTAGGACTTTTCTAGAAAGAAAGTGTCCATTCTAGGTGGGCACTGCAGCAGTAAAAGCTCTTTATATCTAGCCCATATTTCTGCTTGTATCTTTCTTCCAGAATCTGCATTTCTGTACCTGAAGTTTTACTGGTTTTTGTTTTCTTTTCTCATCAATGAAAGCCAAGACTGTTCAAATGTGGTAAGTGCAGGAATTAAAAACACAGGAATATCCATCAATTTACGACCCAGTATTTGCTCTAAAATTCCCCCAGCTTTCTTGACCCAGCTGTGAT
This sequence comes from Bison bison bison, assembly GCF_000754665.1. Lineage (NCBI taxonomy): Eukaryota > Metazoa > Chordata > Mammalia > Artiodactyla > Bovidae > Bison > Bison bison. The sequence continues at coordinate 5,101,479 of NW_011494919.1, read as the reverse complement.
CACTTCCAGGTGTGGCACTTACACTGTCTCCAGATTTTCCCCATTATATTATAAAGTTGAACCACCCACAGTGTTAGCTAATTTTGAGCCCTTTCTTGACTATCTTTTCTTCCTTGTCATCACTGACGCACTCCCCTGCCAACCTTCTCTGCATTTCTTTTTTTATTTTATTTTATTTTTTAAAATTTTATTTTATTTTTAAACTTTACAATATTGTATTAGTTTTGCCAAACATTGAAATGAATCCGCCACAGGTATACATGTGTTCCTGCATTTCTCAAATAAATTCCTTGTTCTGGAATCCTAGTTTTGGGATTTTCTAGTTATAAACTCTGTAATTTTGAATAAGTAAATTATCTCACATTTGCCTCAGTTTTCTCATTCTATAAATTACAGATACTAAATCATCTTCTCACCACTTTGCTGTAAGATTTAAATAAGTTGATAGATGCAAAACACTTAGGATCCAGCAGGTATGTATTCTGCTCTCAGTAAATGGTATTGTCTTATCATTATCTGACTTTACTTTGGCTGATGCCAAGTGCTCTGCATGGATTATCTAGATAACCTTTATCACACCCATAGATTGATAATTTAAAGTGGTGAAGTAACTTACCTAAAGTCTTAGAGAAGATGTGAAAATGGAAACTAAAATTTACTCCCAAGTAAAAGTTCTTAAATGAAGGTGTTTAGTGTTATTTTAAATTTTACTTTAATGATAGTAAATTATTTAGCATACTTGGCTGGTAATTTATATATATATGATGATTAGACAGGTAAAGGAGGTATATGTAAGATGTAGATTTGGGAAATACTTTCCAAATTTTAGTGTATAAAAGATTCACTTGGGGAACTTTAAAAACTAGATTCCTAGTCCCACGTCTCAGAATATAGATTCAGTTGGTATGGGATTATATTTGCATTTTTATCAAGCAGACTGATTCTAAAGCAAGCCTTTCAAGAAACATGATAAGAAATATACCGATAGTTTATTTTATGAATGAGAGCTTCTGACCATAGTAGAGGCTTCCCAAGTGGCACTGGTGGTAAAGAACCTGCCTGCCAATGCAGGAGGCATAAGAGATGCAGGGGATGAGTAGATCCCCTGGAGGAGAGCATGGCAACCTAGTGCAGTACTCTTGCCTGGAGAATCCCGTAGACGGAGGAGCCTGGCTGCCTATAGTCCATAGGGTCGCAAAGAGTTGGACACAAGTGAAGTGACTTAGCACGTAGGCACTCACACACGAGCATAGTATTAAAGAGTTGGACACAGCTGAGCCTCTAAGCACAAACTACTAAGGGGCGTTCTACCAACCACAGAAAAACTCTAATTCTGGAAATGGGGAGGACTAACCTATGTTTGCATTAGTAAGTTAAGAAGAGACTTCTCTGCCAGTCCAGTGGTTTAAGACTTTGCCTTCCAATGCCATGGGTATGGGTACCATCCCTGGTCAGGGACCTAAGAGCACACGATTTGGGGCCCCAAAACCAGAACATAAACAACGGAAGCAATATTGTAACAAATTCAATAAAGACTTTTAAAATGGTTCACATTTTTTAAATATGTAAAAATATAAGTTAGGGAAGCCTCATTAGAATGACATATTAAGACAAATTTTAAAGGTGTTTATTTTGTTCTTTAAACACTCAGAACATCTGGATCTTCTGCAAAAGAGAGGTTGCTTACCCTCATTGTGAATAGGTCATATAGTTTCCACCTACATAAAAATTAAGGGAAAAGCGCTTTTTAAGCACCTTGTTTGCAGTTATCACATAGAGTCAGTGGGAGGTTGAACCATTGCACTTTAAGAATAGATAGAAATAAGAGCCAGGCTGTGATGTTTGGATTCTTTGTATTCTGTACTGTGGATAATTCTTAGGTGAAAATGTAGCATTAAAATTCTTGGAATTGTAAGCATGTACATCCTTGTTGCCCCACCCTCCCTAGCAAAGATTTCTTGAAAAGGAATGTTTATTAGAAAATGCTCTAACTGGCTGATTTTTTGATCATCCCTACAAGCAAAAAAGTATCTCTGGTTTTCTGGAAGAGCCAAACACTTGTTTCCTCTCACTGATTAAATAAATGAGATGTTGCAGGAACTGCTGTTTCCCTTCTATTTCCCTGGGGAATTCGTTTCTCTTAAATGAAAACAACAAATGGCTACATGATTTAAATTGTAACTTTGTACCAAGACATCATTTCCAAATCCTCAAGACTAAAAAAAAATGAAAGAAAACATGAAAAGCAACTAATGTAGTGAGACTATATTGTGCTTTTCCACCAAATCAACAAATAAATTTTAAGCCTATTTCTGCTCTTTTTCTTCCACTTTCCCTTGTAGTTGGCAGCAAGAGTATTTAAGTCAAACAATAACTGGATTATGAATGTCTGCCAATTTCCTTCTTTCTTTGCTAGCAAACACAATTTTTAGATTCCTAGCTGAGTCAACTCATTCCTACATTGAATGGAAAAATTAACCCATGCAGAAGAAACTGACAAAAGCCATGCTTAGTAGTGTTGGGAGGTTTGTGAGTTACTATACACTTTTATATAAGAGAATGAGACTCGACATTAAAAAAAATAAATAAAAATAAAAATAATGAAACGTACAACTATATATACAAGATATATTGCACTTGGTACTTATCAATTAATGAATATTTACTGTTGAGTTTGCATAGCTTACTATTTACATTCCCAAATAGTCCTCACTCATAAAAAAACATAATTTTAAGAATGGAGTATATTTGATTTTTTCCCTCTTCTTGTTTGTGTACAAAACACATTTACTACAAAAAAATCAGTTAATAAATAAAACCGGTCATCTGATACTTTCTGAATCACTGTAAGCTCAAGTTTTTCTCTAATACTGACATAAGGGGCAATGAACCATGAGATAACTTTACACTTAGAGAAGGGAACAGCAGAGGATGAGATGGTTGGATGACATCACTGACTTGGTGGAATGAATTTGAGCAAGCTCTGGGAGTTGGTGATGGTCAGGGAAGCCTTACATGCTGCAGTCCATGGAGTCTCAAAGAGACATGATTGAGTGACTGAACTGAATTGGCTGGTTTACTTTGTCAGTAACTAAATCTTTGGGGCAGTATGAGAAAGATGTATCTTGAACAGAATAATTTTCTATAGGGAAAATGTCACAAGCAATTTTCATTATTGTTTCTATGATCAACACATATTTTATGTGTTCTTATAATTTTGATTATATTTATATGAAAAAGAAGAAACCCTTACAGATAAAAGAAGACTAACCTACTTTTTAGAACAATAGTTCCTCAAGAGTGGTCCCAGCAGATTTTATGAAGGTTACTCAGACCTAGATAATGATTTTTAAATAAAGGAGGAAGAAAAGAGCTTAAAGGTGGTACTATTGGGATTTAAGATAAAAGAACTAAATTAAACTGACAAAGTAGTGGGCATCTTACTGTGGGCCTGACAATCCTGACAATGATGACCAGATCTGTGTTTTTTCTTTTTCCTGATGCAATTTCAAATCGCTATATGTCATGGGTGGTTGCAGAGAGAGATGGAAAGAGAATAAATGCTATGGAGAAGACAATAAATAAAACTCAATGATTATAATGTGAAAGGCACTGCACATACCATGGGGGTGTACAAAGATGAATAGTCTTTGATATCAAGAGGTCTTTATGATCAGAGTTCATTTTCACAAGCCTAAACTCTGCCAATAGGGATAGATACATACATTTATATTTACTGATGTTCTCAAACTGGGTTGGTAACCATGTGACCCTTACTAAGTTACTGTGTTCACTGAGCCTGGAAGTAGGGTCCAACTCTTTGCAGATATTAATGTAGACAACTTGACCAACTGATGACTATCAACTCAGAAATAAATTTTCTTCATCATTCCTAATAGAGAGAATGCCAAATGTTCTCATGTTTTCCAGTCATTGCTAATTTGATAAAACACAGGCAAGAGATTCTTGTGCTAGATATATCTCTGTAATAACTATAAACCTCAAACAGCTGATAAATTGCATTCAATTCCATGATTTTTCTCAACAATTCCATGATAAACAAAGAATAATACACAATTTTTGAGGATCTAAAAGTGTATTCACCTGGAGAAGGAAATGGCAACCCACTCCAGTACTCTTGCCTGGAAAATCCCATGGACAGAGGAGCCTGGTAGGCTACAGTCTATAGGGTCACGAAGAGTCACACACAACTAAGCAACTTCACTCATTCACTCATCTGAAAGCATATTCAAAGATGAGTTCACAAAAATATTTTGTATTTCAAGAGAAAGCTTAAACCCATGATTGATACTTTTGTATCAGTATGAACTGATATGAACTGATTGAACGGATATGATTTCAATAGATCCAACAAAAGGGCAAATTTATGCTTAATTAGATTAGGGTAACAGTACATTCTAACAAAGTTCTTTAAAAAATGTAAAAGTATTTTTAAAGTATCTATATTTTTAGCAGAGGGGAGGAGATAATATGCACCAAATAAGAACAGACACATTTGGAAAAAAAATGAAAATTGTTTTAATAAAATATAGTCATTGGGAAAAAGTAGGAAGTCCTTACAGCTGTGCACAGCTAATATCAGAATCGGCAAACTACATGAAAGAAGTGAAGAAATGTTTCAAAATGAACCAAGAGAGTTAGAGGGATAGAAAATATAAACTAGGTGCAAAATTTAAAGGATAAAGAGCTTACCAAGAGAACTTTAATTATTAGCATATCAAAAATTGTTAATAGAGATTAAGTGATAGAAAATTATTTGAAATTAAAGATATTAATCCACATATTTGAAAAATGGATATATACTGAGAAAGATGCGTTTTAAGCATGCTAAGCACATATATTAATACATTAAATGATAAGAAGATTAAAACCTGAAAATAAGAGGGGAAGGACAAAGCAATTAGGTTGAACATAATATTAGCTATGATGGAATGGCAAAGAGATTGACTCAGATCTCTAATCTCAGTAAAAGAGACTTGAATATGTCTTTCAGATATTGAACAAAAAAGTTCAATCTGGAATCCTATAACAAGTTTTATTTTCCTTCATTCCTGAGAGTGAAATAAAAGCACTTTAGACATATACTGGGCTTCCCAGGTGGCACCAGTGGTAAAGAACCCACCTACCAACCCAGGAGACATAAAGAGATGAGGGTTCAATCACCGGGTCAGGAAGATCCCTTGGAGGAGGGCACGGCAACCCACTCCAGTATTCTTGTCTGGAGAATCCCATATATAGAAGAGCCTGGTGGGCTATAGTCCAAAGGATCGCAAAGAATTGGACATAACTGATGCGACTTAGTACGCTAATCATATACTACTAAGAATTTTTACTTAGTAGACTGACTAAGTAACACAGACCGGCTATTCTTAAAGCATAAACTATGATAGAAGTATAACATGGACTAAAGATACAATTACCCAAAGTGATCACAGAAATTAATCAAATAGTTATATAAATCTAAGTCATAATTATGAAATAGTAAGTATTATCTTAAAATGACAGACTATCCCAACAAATTAAAAAATATGGAAACAGGAGGTTTAAATCAGCAGGGAGTAAAAGTTCTTCATTAAGATATCTAAATATCTAAAATAATATGTATGTTAATAATAAAGTGATAATTCATCTGATGGCTCAGTGTTAAAGAATCTGCCTGTGAAGGAGATGCGGGTTTGATCCTTGGGTTGGGAAGCTTCCCTGGAGTAGGCAACGGCAACCCACTCCAGTATTTTGCCTGAGAAATCCCATGGACAGAGGAGGCTGGTGGGCGAGGGTCACACAACTTAGCAACTAAACAAATCATTGAAAGAGTAAAATTAAAATGTGTACATTGCACATAGTTGGTGTCATTTAGAAATCTAAACACCAGATAAATTTTATGAAAATTCAGAAAAAAATAATCAAAGAAAATAGAAAAATAAATGTATGAGTAATGAATGTTCATATAGAGAGGCTAAACTTTGCAATTTAAAACCAGAGACCTTCAGTTTGAGTTTTTAAAATCCAAGTGTATGCTCTTTAAAATTGACTACAGTATCTAACAATGTAGAAAGGCTTGGAAATGCAATCTAATTCTGAAAACTAATGGTTAGAATTGTTAGATTTTTATGAGAAGAGAGGAACTTCCAACAGAGATTTTGGGTCTTCTACAGAACCTTCATGAAATCACTTTCCTGCCCTGTGTTGAGTCCATGCTTTGGGGTCAATAATGGTCAGGTTGTTATTTTTATGGCCTTTCCTAGCCTCTGCTTTGCAGGGAAACACAAGACACTAAACCACTGCTAACTGGCCATCGTGGCTTCTCTTTCTTGTTAGGAAATGCCCATGTCAAAGCTTCAGTCTCCTTCTGGAATACTTCCTATACAAAGTTGCACCTATTTTTATAAAAGACAAAATTCTGTCTTCAAATAACAATGATCATTATAGCATTTTTTTTTACACGGCAAGAACTAAAAATTAATGTATTTTAGAGGAAATTGAATGAATAAAATGATACAAAATATTAAATGGTCAGCTTCATTAATTAGTATGTGAAGTGAAGTGAAGTCGCTCAGTTGTGTCCAACTCTTTATGACCCCATGGACTGTAGCCTACCAGGCTCCTCTGTCCATGGAATTTTCCAGGCAAGAATACTGGAGTGGGTTGCCATTTCCTTCTCCAGGGGATCTTCCCAACTCAGGGATCAAATCCAGGTCTCCTGCATTGTAGGCAAACGCGTTTACCATCTGAGCCACCAGGGAAGTCTCAGTTAGTATGTAGAGACTCAGAAATAAAATTTGAAATCCAAGACCAGATCCCTCAAGGACTGTATCCTTCTGAAACTGGCCCTTCCTGCACCATTCTTTCTAATCAGACGTGTCTGCACAATACTTACAGTCTTTTTATTCCTTCTGCTCTTTTCTCTGACCTTTTAAATTAGCTACACTTCATTTAGGTTTTCTCAGGAAAGGAATAATCACAATATAAAACTGCTAGACCACAAGGTAGGGGGTAGGTAAATAGAAGTCACATTTAAATTCCAGATCTAAAGTTAAGAGCTTAATTAAGGGTTTTCTTAAACCTTAGGAAGATAAACAGAAACTTTCTGTAGAATTTAAAATGCTGTTATATAGTCATTGTTCCAGATTATTGGACATATCAACTTATTCATTTAAGTATTAACCCTTCAAATGGAGAAAAGCTATTAAAATCAGCAAGATAGGAAAGAGAAGATTTAATACAGACCCAACTTTGCACAAATTTCAAATTATCTCATGAAAAACAGAGAATAGACTTCATAGGGACATTTCAGATATCTCATAAATGTGGGGAATTCAAGTATAATTAAAATCTATCCTAATTTTGGAAAGAAAAAAACATGCCCTACAGGATACTTTGAACATCTCCAAGTGGCTTTAGCACATGTGCTTTCTCTAAGATGTCTATATCCATATATATATATATATATATATATATATATTTATATATGCTTCCCTATATATGTTTATATATAGGCTATAATAAAAATAGTACATTTATTTTCCAGTGATAATGCCCTTCAATTAAAGAGTGATATTTAAATATAATGGTTATGATGCAGCAGTCAAAAGGAAATATTTCAAATATGGATACCAGCATAGACAGATTTAAAACCAGACTGTTGAGTGAAAATACACTCAACAGTAGTTTTTTCATGATACAAATACAATAGTGCTATTTGCATAAATTTTAAAGCACAGATCAAGAATAATAAACTGTACATGTTTCCACATGTTCCATAGAAAAGTAGAAAAATATAAATAGAAAAGATATATCACACTCATGAAAGTGAGTTGTCTTGGGGATAGAAAAAAGAAATAGATTTGTGCTGGTTGTTAAGAGACTTTGATTTTATAAGCAATGTTCAATTTATTCTGTCTAAAATTTGAGGCACATAATACCAACATATGAGTGCTATTTCATTGGTCAAGTTGGCTCTGTTATGTTTAACTTCTGCCCTCCCCAAAACACACAATACTAACAGGTAAAGAGAAAGGCAAATGTTTTAATGAGGATTTCAGACAAGATAAACATCTCTGCAGGACATAAAGATAAAAACAAAAATGGAGAGCAGGCTGAAGTGGTAGACCTGCTGTGCTTCTGATTCAAAATAATATAATAAAGTAGTTTAAAATGTTTCTTTTAACATGGGAGATTGATCCAGATATATTATGGAAAGCCATACAGCATGGATACATTTCTTCAATTTATGAAAAAATAATGGGAAAAATACTTGGATTGAATTCCCCTAGAAGCTATGGATATGGACTTAGAGAAGGACAATACAGACAGAATCTCGAACATACGAATTGAGCCAAGATATTCAACATCACTGTCATTGCAAAAAAAAAAAAAGAGGCAAAGGTCGTATGTGCTATGTGCATGCTAAGTCACTTCAGTCATGCCTGACTTTGAGCCACCATATGGACTGAGGCTTGCCAGGCTCCTCTGTCCATGGAAACCTCCAAGCATGAATACTGGAGTGGGTTGCCATGCCCTCTCCCTGGGGATCTTCACAACCCGGGGATCAAACAGTGTCTCCTGCATCTATCTCCTGCATTGCAGGTGGATTCTTTACATCTGAGCCACTGGGAAGCCTAAAGATCATACACTTGCAGTCAAACAGAGCTGCGTTTAAAACTCAATGTGACAAAGGAACCAAGGTGATGAGCAGGCACTTGTTATAAGATTTGGACAGCCCTCAGTGAATTGAAAGGGATTTCCCTGGTAGCTCAGACAGTAAAAAATCTTCCTGCAATGCAGGAGACCCAGGTTTCATCCCTGGGTTGGAAAGATCCCCCTGGAGGAGGAAATGGCAACCCTTTCCAGTATTCTTGCCTAGGAAATCCCATGGACAGAGGATCCCGGTGAACTATAGTCCATGAGTTCCCAATAAGTTGGGCATGACTGAGAGACTAACACTTTCACTTTTACAGTGAGTGGAAGGAGACTTCAAAGAAAATGGGAGTGTTTTGGAGTGGGTATAGTCAGTGACTGGGGTCATACTGATTTCTACATGGGATGTTAGAGGAATGAAGCTAAGATGAGTTGCCTTTGTAAGAGAAGCAGTAGCCACTCAAGTTAGCTGGTGAGGAGGGATGTTTGGTCATCTATGTGGTTGTACTGTGTATTGGTTTCCATGCTCTTTTATATATAGTGGTATAATTTTTGTCGCCTTCCATCATGATCACAGATAACCCACATCTGATGTTGATATTCTGTGAAAAATATCGATTTTCAGCATGGGAACATGACAACGTATCTGAGGGGAACTAAGCCAAATGCCAGATGTCAGCTGTCAAGACAGCACTTTAATTTTCTCATCATCATGGGATGGCACTGACATCCTAAAGACCTGTTTCTATACAGGCACTATATGGGTATTGTGGCAGAGGCAACTGCAAAGTTGAATATTGGAGAGGATGCTCAAGGAATGCAGGGCTAAAATAAATATAAATGTTTCTTAAAAATGTATGGGCAAACCCAATTACAAAATCAATGAAGAAATGCAATAATAAGGAAGACAAATTAATAATAACTTTAAAATAGTAATATGAAATATATATATGTATGTATATATATATAGAATCACTTTGCTGTATAGCAGAAATTAACCCAACAATGTGTATCAACTATACTTCAATAAAATATATTAAAAAAAAGAAATTCCAGGCCCTTTATTTTAATGAAGGACATCTTTAAAGGTCCATCTCAGCTCCAGAATTGCCCACAGGATGGGCTGTGACCACCATTATGCCAGCTTAAATTTTTACTCAACTTTAGTTCCTTTTACCCCTTCCTTACCTTAGTTTCAGATATAATCCAGTGAAAAACTTCCTGTTTGCAAAACTTCTAGTTCAGAGAATCTTCTTTTAAAAAAAAGTCTGAAATCTATAAATGGAAATTTAGTACAAATCTGAATGCAAATTTGTGTTTTTCTCAATTTTTTACACTACTACTGTTTGATTGTTACCAAACAAAAATGTTTAGCTTTCTTTATAGATAATATATAAACAGTAAATCTAAGGATAAGTTAGGTATTTTTCCCATTTTTATGCCATTTATTTCTGATTTTTTCAATGTTTTTTTCTTTGGAAAGTTCAAATAAAGCTAGAGATTTCCGCATCTTCACAGTGAAATGCTGGATCCCAGAAATACAAATGACTTTTTGTGGAAAAGATACTGAAAATAGATAAATTTTACAGCCATATTCTTTCATCATAGAATCCTTAAATAATATGAAAAATCATGCTGCAACTAAAAATCTAATCAAGCTCCCATAGTAAAAATGTAAAAAAAATATATTTGGCTAAGTTTATCATTTGGTTATCATGGAATATATCAAAATGTTAGCAAGGAAAAATCTTGTCATGTATATTAACTGACTTTTAAAATATATGAAACAAAAATTCGCCTATAAATCCTTGCTTCCCACTTACATGTTCATCCATGAATTTATAGCTTTATTGAGATCTAATTTGTATACTGTACAGTTCACCCATTTAAAGTGTACATTTGATATTTTTTAGTGTATCCAAAGATATGTTCAACCATCACCACAGTCAACACCAGAACATTTTTCACCTCAGAAAGAAACTCCTTTCCTTTTACCTATCACTTCCCTATCATCTGTTCCTTCACTCTAGCTAAACTCAAATCTTACAATCTAAATATTAAACTACTTCTGTGGCTGTATTTATATTAATGGAAATATGTAATACACACAATGTGTGCTCTTTTTTGGCAGATTTTTTTCACATATCATAATGTTTTCAGATCATCCATGGTGTAACATGTATTAATATTTTATAATTTTTATTGCTACACACATATATATACACATACATGTATATTCATGTACATACACACATTTATTTTATACAACTGTTTCCTAAATCAGTAAAGATAGGAGAGGATAATTGCCTTCCTGGTGTCTATTAAAATTACATAATTAGTTTTATGAGTCCTCTACCTGATACTATTTATGGGAGGATAAATTAAGCAGTTTTTCACTTCAGCAAACTTACGTGCAATTGAGAAAATGATTTATAAATGTATAGATAGTGTATCAGGGGTGAGTGATCATAGCTGGGGCAGAATAGGGAGTGATTCTTTTAATCAAGGATGTTATAACAACCTCAAAATGTAAGTGACATGAACTGATTTTATGAGTAAGAGAGGTATTCCAGGTGCATCTGAAAAGACTTGTGAAAAGGCACATCATATTTGTTAACCAGCAGGAAATGGTGTTACAGCTATTTCTTAATTAGGAGAAGAGCAAGGTGTATTGACAATACGGTGAGAGTTCTTTGGACAGCAAGGAGATCAAACCAGTCAATCCTAAAGGAAATCAACCTTGAATATTCACTGAAAGGTCTGATGCTGAAGCTGAAGCTCTAATGCTTTGGCCACTTGATGCAAACAGCCCACCCACTGAAAAAGACCCTGATGTTAGAAAGATTGAAGGTGGGAGAAGAAGGGGGTGATAAAGGACGAGATGGTTAGATGGCATCACTGACTCAATGAACATGAGTTTGAGCAAGCTCCAGGACGAACAGGGAAGCCTGGCGTGCTCCAATCCATAGGATTGCAAACAGTTGGATACAATTTAGTGACTAAACAACAACCATATCCTTCAGATCAGATTATATAATAGATAACTACATGATATGGTTGTACACAATATGCTTTACATAATTTGTAACATGAAATATATTCATTTCTATTTGCTTTCAGTCCCACAAATGATAAAAGGATACAGCTGGAGTTTACATAGAAATTGGAATATTACTACATTTGAGTGAATTTTTCAAAGTCCTCTATATATTTATAGGCTTTTTCAATTAAAAAATTAATAGAGGCAAATTAAATATTCACCTTCCTACTTAAAGTACTTGTTTCACTGTCACATGAAAAGTGCAGAAAACAATATGAGTGTTAATATTTTATGCTTTCCTTAATACTTGGTTGAGGAAATATAATTTTCTTAAAACTAAAGATTGAAATATATTTCTTAAATTTTAACCAGTTGAAGACTTTAGAGTAGTTAAAAGATACAAGAAAGAAACATAGAAATGTACTTAATTTGGATACATTATAATGTATCACTGGGCTCACCGATTTTTTTCAGTGACAAGCATTTATTCCAGGGGATCAATTTCATTTCCTTTAGTAGCATTTAAGGAAATTCTGATTTTCCACCAAAAAAGTCACATTGAAAATAACTGAAAGTAAATGAGTTCCCTCCCCCAAATGACTGTGTTTTTAAAATGATTTTTAAAATGTTGGTAAATTAATCATTTTAATTTATTATTTAATTTTTAGATATAATAAATTATTTAAAAGCTATAAAAGCTCACCCAGAAAATATAAAAAATAAATTTAATGCAGAATTCTGATAATTGATTAAACCAAGGGTGACAGTCTATATGTAAAGATCTCCCCTTAAGGAATTCCCCTCCAAGAAATTGTATCTCTTCTTAGAAGAAAAGAGAACATGTACAGACTCCTATCTTGTTTGTTGATGGTATATGGAATATAATGCTCATGGGTAATGCCAACAGAGCAGTAATGCTTTGAAAATTGATGTTATTAACAGTGACTATACTATACTATCGGAGAAGGCAATGGCACCGCACTCCAGTACTCTTGCCTGGAAAATCCCATGGACGGAGGAGCCTGGTAAACTGCAGTCCATGGGGTCGCTAGGAGTCGGACACGACTGTATAACTTTCAAGTAGACAACCTGAGCGACTTCACTTTCACTTTTCACTTTCATGCATTGGAGAAGGAAATGGCAAGCCACTCCAGTGTTCTTGCCTGGAGAATCCCAGGGACGGGGGAGTCTGGTGGGCTGCCGTCTCTGGGGTCGCACAGAGTCGGACATGACTGAAGCGACTTAGCATACTATACTGTGGGCTCGATAAAGGACAGAAATGGTATGGACCTAACAGAAGCAGAAGATATTAAGAAGAGGTGGCAAGAATACACAGAAGAACTGTACAAAAAAGATCTTCATGACCCAGATAATCATGATGGTGTGATCACTGACCTAGAGCCAGACATCCTGGAATGTGAAGTCAAGTGGGCCTTAGAAAGCATCACTACGAACAAAGCTACTGGAGGTGATGGAGTTCCAGTTGAGCTATTTCAAATCCTAAAAGATGATGCTGTGAAAGTGCTGCAATCAATATGCCAGCAAATCTGGAAAACTCAGCAGTGGCCACAGGACTGGAAAAGTCCAGTTTTCATTCCAATCCCAAGGAAATGCAATGCAAAGAATGCTCAAACTACCACACAATTGCACTCATCTCACACGCCAGGCTTCAGCCAGGCTTCAGCAATACATGAACCGAGAACTTCCCAATGTTCAAGCTGGTTTTAGAAAAGGCAGAGGAACCAGAGATCAAATTGCCAATATCCGCTGGATCGTGGAAAAAGCAAGAGAGTTCCAGAAAAACATCTATTTCTGCTTTATTGACTACGCCAAAGCCTTTGACTGTGTGGATCACAATAAACTGTGGAAATACCAGACCACCTGACCTGCCTCTTGAGAAATTTGTATGCAGGTCAGGAAAGCAACAGTTAGAACTGGACATGGAACAACAGACTGGTTACAAATAGGAAAAGGAGTACGTCAGGCTGTATATTGTCACCCTGCTTATTTAACTTATATGCAGAGCACATTATGAGAAACACTGGGATGGAAGAAACACAAGCTGGAATCAGGATTGCCGGGAGAAATATCAATAACCTCAGATATGCAGATGACACCACCCTTATGGCAGAAATTGAAGAACT
>NW_011494919.1:5069272-5087413 GCF_000754665.1 Bison bison bison | reverse complement strand
ATGTTGGAGAAGACTCTTGAGAGTCCCTTGGATTGCAAGAAGATCCAACCAGTCCATTCTAAAGGAGATCAGCCCTAGGATTTCTTTGGAAGGAATGATGCTGAAGCTGAAACTCCAGTACTTTGGCCACCTGATGTGAAGAGTTGACTCATTGGAAGAGACTCTGATGCTGGGAGGGACTGGGGGCAGGAGGAGAAGGGGATGACAGAGGATGAGATGGCCGGATGGCATCACTGACTCGATGGACGTGAGTCTGGGTGAACTCTGGGAGTTGGTGATGGACAGGGAGGCCTGGCGTGCTGCAATTCATGGGGTCGCAAAGAATCGGACACGACTGAGCAACTGAAATGAACTCATACTATACTATAGCTTATACTATACAATGTGAGCTTAAGAAAATCAGTCTCCTCAAAGAACAAGGAAAGTGATCAGATGAAAAAATTTGTTTTTATTGTTCATCTGCTCAGTTGTGTCTGACTTTGTGACCCCATGGACTGCAGCATGCCAAGCTTCCCTGTCCTTCACTATTTCCAGTAGTTTGCTCAAATTCATGTCCACTGAAAAAAATTAACACTTTAAAATTACTTTAATTTGATTATTAATGATTTGCCATCAGTGTTTCCATTTAAAATTAGTTTTATTATTGACCTTCATGTGAACACTATTTTTAGTTTTTTTTTAATTTATATGTCACGATATGACATCAAAAAGTTAGAAAGTATAAAATGAAATCACAGGTTAATGTCATAATCCAATAAGTAAACTGAATTCTCAGATGCAGAATTCCCTCGTCCATGGAATCCAGGGTTCCTCCACAATGTGCTGAGAATATAGAATGTGAGCAAGATACCAGATGTATATGGTATTGATGTCATAAATTGTGGGTAGGAAGAGAAGAGAACTGATGAAAAACAAAAGACCTCAACTGCGCTTTAATTATTCCTGAATGCACATCTTGGTTTCCAAATACCATACCTTGAGTTCCAGAAATCGTTCTCTCCTTGGTGCTTAACCATTTCAGTCGTGTCTGACTCTTGTGACACCATGGACTGTAGCCCACCAGGCTCCTCTGTCCATGGGATTCTCCAGGCAAGAATACTGAAGCGGGTTTCCATTTCCTTCTCCATTTCTCTCCTTACCAAATAATAAAATTAAGGGCAGTATGTTGTTTGACCACATAAGGTATATGTCTTAATTTCACTTTGTTCATTTAGCTGCCCTAAAACATTAGGTCAAATGATAACTAATAATCTTTAATCTTTTATTATTATAATAATATGATCACTAATATACAAACATGTAGTACAAAATTATTTGAATTATTACATAGACATTCATGCTATTAATAACTGAAAGTGAAAACATTAGTCACTCAGTTGTGTCTGACTCTTTGCGACCCTGTGGACTGTAGCCTTTCAGGCTCCTCTGTCCATGGAATTCTCCAGGCAAGAATGCTGGAGTGGGTTGCCATTCCCTTCTCCAGGAGATCTTCCTGACCCAGGGATTGACCCTAGTCTCCTGCATTGCAGTCAGATTCTTTACTGTCTGAACCACCACAGAAGCCCCCAGGGAACCTCAAGAATACTGAAGTGGGTAGTCTATCCCTTCTCCAGTGCATCTTCCTGACCCAGGGATGGAACCAGCGTCTCCTGCATTACAGGTGGATTCTTTACCAGCTGAGCTACTAAGGAAGCCCGCTATTAATAATTACAGATCCACGATTGCTACTTTGAACAATTAAATTATTTTGTCATCCATTTTAATAGTATGGGCTCAAAACCATTTAAGTGGTTTTTTACATCTTTTCTGCATCCACTATAACAGTCTTATATAAGAAAAACTATAATGTTCTATTTTCAAATGGATGAATTAAGTTTACTTTAAAAGGAATTATACAGTATATTCCCCTATATTCCCAGGTTTCAAAGATAACGTTCTTGGGTTTGTGTTTAATTAAAGAGCTTCCAGTTGTAGCTAAGTGGTCCTATGTGTCTGTAAGACATTTCTGATAGGTACAAAGGAGTGTATCTCAGAATGGACCTTCAATTTAGGATTATTACCCTCAGGATTTTTTTGATGGACTTTCATCTTGAATGCTTATCTGGACTATCAATATGGCTAGTTCATCTGTTATCTTCTCTATATGAAAATTCCTAGATCAGAATGGGAAATATTTGTAAAAATAAAATAAAAATATTGAAAATGATAAAAGTTATAACTTATAGATACTATATTCCCCAAATTTGGTCTGAGCCTATTTCATTATACCATAAGTCGTATTAATTCCCATTACTGTATTTCTGTCCTTACCATGTATTAGAGACATTCATGAATTATCCAATGCAATGAGCTTAAGGACACAGTTCAGTGTGATCTTGAGGATTTCTATTCTTCTGTATGTATTACAGAATCTGTACTGAAATAGCAAAAGGCCTGAAGTGTCTTTACATTTTCTTTGAGTTAGGCTTGGCAGCCTAGTGTGGCTACAGTGATAAACTTGTGCTTGAGCTCAACAGTCTTGGACAATAAAACTATTGAGTTAAACATTTAAATTAGAGAGATGAAAATCAAAGGATAACTACTATTCATAATAAGTATTTTGGAGGACTTTGTTATTTTACTCTAACTAGATTGGTGTGGAGGTACATTCTCCCTTATTATAGTAGACAACTTTACAAAAATTAAAGTATAAAGAACACAGTCAACTCTTCTTGCTTTTAATGAATGAAGATTATGAGATAAATAATTCTTACATATAATGGAAGGGCAAAATATGTCTTTGTTTAAATGTCTTTTCTTCATAAAGCCCCTAAACTAACTCACTCTTTCCCATTACAAGGACGGCAAACTCTTGATTGAGCCCATTTCCCCAGTCATTCTTTATCTGAATTCTCCTGTATTGTATTAATAAGGCTTTCCTGGTGGTTCAGATGGTAAAGAATCTGCCTCCAATGAGAGAGACCTGATTTTGATCCCTGAGTTGGGAAGAACCCCTGGAAAAAGGAATGGCAACCCACTCCAGTATTCTTGCCTGGAGAATCCCCATGGACAGAGAAGCCTGATGGGCTACAGTCCGTGGAGGTCACAGAGTTACACTCTTCACCTGAATTCTTATTTTATTAATAGTGCAGACCAGACAGTGAAAACACTTCAAACACATTACCCTTACCAATACCAATCGCTTCAATTCGTAGGTCAGCATATTCACAATGAAGTATCCAACATGAGGAATTTTGACCACAGAATACTGAAGTCAAATGACTTCAATCTACATTTTAGTTCTGTCTCTTACTTCCCATCCTGAGGTCTCGGAACACCACTTAATAACTGAGTACCTCACAGTTCCAGGTAAGAATACTGGAACCTTACTCACAGCCTCCACAGGATTAAATACAGAATTGTAAATTTAAAGTAGTGTGCAAGTATAAATTAACATTATTGTTCAGTTCTCCATAAAAGAAGCTAAGAATAGCCAGGAAAAATGCATTATTTCTCTATAAATTAATAACTTCTAAATTCAGATAGACCATTAGTGCAGCTTTTCTTTTCTTTTCTTTTTTTTCATATTCATCTCCAGTTGACTCCATTGCACATGTTTTTTCCCACTTTCATTGTGTATTTAGGTTTGTTAATCAATTCATTTCAATAAACTATTATTTAGAGTTTCAGGCATTCTCTACTTCTCTCTGCATTGCCTCCAACTTCACTGAGGAAATAGAGGTCATCAAATGTGAAGGCTTTCACTGTGTCCGGATGGGAAAACATTTCTTTAACTTCAATTATATTTTTCACTATTCCTGTCCCCAGACTCTGTGAAAATGTTGACTCCTGCTCATTTCTGATACTATTGGGCACTTCACTATTTTATATCATATAGTTGATATTTTCTGTATCTTCATTTTCATCTTTTTAATTGAGTGATTTTCTCAGATTTACAAACAAATTCAACTTATCCCTGTCCTAATAAAGGCTTCTTCTAAACTTCTTAGTCATTTAAGCCATTGCCATTTCACTTTTCTTTCCTTCATTAGAAACCTTTTCAGTATTTATGAGAAATACTCTAACACAGTGAAGAATTACAAGTACAGTCAAATGGACATTCTTTTCCTGAGCTGTTGGAAAGAAAGTTATCAACATTGTATCCAATCATTATTAATATAAAAGTGTATATTTCCTACTAAAAGGACTTTTTGTTATATATTTGGTTGGCCAAAATGTTTCTTTGGATTTCCCATATGCTGTTATGGAAAATCCTGAATGAAATTTTTGACCAACACATAATTACAACACGGCCATCTAAATCAGGAAACTATTATCAACACATTCAGTTCAGTTTAGTTGCTCAGTTGTGTCCGATTCTGCAACCCCATGAATGACAGCACACCAGGCCTCCCTGTCCATCACCAACTCCCAGAGTTCACTCAAACTCATGTCCTTTGAGTCGGTGATGGCATCCAGCCATCTCATCCTCTGTCATCCCCTTCTCCTCCTGCCCCCAATCCCTCCCAGCATCAGGGTTTTTTCCAATGAGTGAGCTCTTCACAAGAGGTGGCCAAAGTATTGGAGTTTCAGCTTCAGCATCAGCCCTTCCAATGCACACCCAGGACTGATCTCCTTTAAGATGGACTGGTTGGATATCCTTGCAGTCCAAGGGACTCTCAAGAGTCTTCTCTAATACTACAGTTCAAAAGCATCAATTCTTCGGTGCTCAGCCTTCTTCACAGTCCAACACTCACATCCATACATGACCACAGGAAAAACCATAGCCTTGACTAGACGGACCTTTGTTGGCAAAGTAATGTCTCTTCTTTTCAATATGCTATCTAGGTTGGTCATAACTTTCCTTCTAAGGAGCAAGCATCTTTTAATTTCATGGCTGCAATCACCATCTGCCATGATTTTGGAGCCCCCAAAAATAAAGTCTGACACTGTTTGCACTGTTTCCCCATCTATTTCCCATGAAGTGAAGGGACCAGATGCCATGATCTTAGTTTTCTGAGTGTTGAGCTTTAAGCCAACCTTTTCACTCTTGCTAACATCTAATTCTTGTACTTCATTCATAGTTCACAAATTGTTGCAAGGTTATTTAGAGAAAAATGATACAGTATGTTAACTATGTTATCTTGTGTTGTATTTACTTGTTTATGTCTCTTTAATCTCATTCAGTTTTGAGCAAGTCCAGAGTCTTTTCTTGACTTTCATTTCCTTGACCCTTTTAAAGATTGTAGAACACTTGGTGAATGCCCATCAATCTGAATGGGACGAACTTGAATTTTGACTAATTTGAGTATTTCCTTATGATGAGGTTTAGGTATACATCTCTTTGGTAGGAGTATCATCACTGATTTTTGTGTTCTCCTTGCTTCATCTTATAAAGTAGGACATGACTTTTTTTTTCTTTTCCCCCAAAACTGTTGATGTTAGTGTTGAGCACTTGATCAAGCTTGTGTCTGCCAGGCATCTCCACTGTAAAGTTATATATTTTATTTTTTTAATTTGTAAGTAATTGAAAAAAAATTAAATCTTTATATATTTTCTAACCTTCCTCAAACTTTCACTTAATTCATATGATTTTTGGAGGACTGTATTGCTCCATGGACTATAATCTATTCATAGTATTAATTATTTTTAAGCTTTACTTACCCAAGAGTTGGCCAGTTACAGCCCTTGAGCTAGTTCATGTGTCCTTAAAACCGAACAGTATGGAGGTTCCTTAAAAAAGGAAGGCCACAGTTTCTATAGCAAGTTATGACACATTTCATATTTAAGTGTTTTAACAATGAAATAGGTAATCATGTACATACATTATCATCAAATACCATATAAAATCACTTTGCAGTTTACATCAAATTAAACATATTTATACAGGAAAATCAAGAACCTAAAATCCATTCAAATAATAAATGAATCAAGTACATATAATTTTAACCTAGATTTACAGAATAATGTTGAAAGAGGACCTTGAGGAAAGGTTTAAGATTAATTTAAAAAATATAACTTAACTTGTTGTTTAGTCACTAAGTCGTATCTGACTCTGTGTGACCCAGTGAAATATAGCCCCCTAGGCTTCTCTATCCATGGGCTTCTCCAGGCAAGAATACTGGAGTAGGTAGCCATGCCCTTCTCCAGGAAATCTTCCTGACCTGGGAAGATTGAAATGTCTCCTGAAATGGCAGGCAGATTCTTTACCACTGAGTCACCAGGGAAGCCCCATAACTTAACTTACTTATTTTCATATATGGTACGTATAATTATAAATTAAGATTCTTAAATTTTAAAGACTGTCTTCTTCAATTTCCATCATGTTTGCTCTAGAAGGTTGTACTTGAAAATTTCTATATTTGTAAGTATTAAACTCTCCTAGAAAACACTAAGTTCTAGTCAAAATGAAGTCACTTGGACCAGATTGACTCTCCTTGCTAAAACAGATAAAATATATCTAACAATGGAATAAAGATACTAGAGATCAGAAAATGAAGAGCAGTGATCCCTAAGAGATGAGAAACAAACGAGCCATGTCCTAAGATCGTCTCAGTTTACCACATTGAGAGAATTTCCTAACTGCTGTGTTGAATTCAGAGCCCAGGTTGAATTCTACTAGTTCCTGAGGTGACAATTATGGGATTAAGTCTTTGTAGAAGACAAGGCAGCTCATTTGCAGAATAGTGTGGCCAACATAAGAGAAATGCTCAAAAAGAGTCCTCCTCAAAGTTCTAGCTGAGCACTGCTTAATTCATGTTGATGAAAAAACTGCTCTTGGCTGGGGAAAGAGCCATCTGTTTTTATAGGTAATACAGTACTTGGAGTTGACACAGAGCCTGAAATAGTGCCAGTTCTCACCTATGAAGGAAGTGGAAAGCTCACCCACCGCTGGAGGGCATACAAAGCGGCACTACCATTCTCGTAAAGAGTTTAGTATAGGCTAAGCAAACACTTATCTTCCTAGCCAAACATCCTACCCCTAGACCCAAGAGAAATCAAACCCTAGGTCTTTACAAAGACAATCACACATAAGAGCTGTATTTGTATTAACCATAATCTGGAAAAGAGGTAAATGGATAATCAAGTTTTGGTATAATAATTAAATGTGATTCTATTAAGCAATAAAAAATGACTGAACATTTAATATGTGCAACAGCATGAATAAATCCCCAAATAATTATCCTGTGTAAGAGTATCCAGACAGAGAGTACACAACACGCAGCTCCATTTACTCAAAACTGTAGAAACTGTAAGATAACCTGCTGTGACAGATGAGTAGTTTCTAGGAGACCAGAGAGGAGGTGCTGTAGGGAGAGAGTATACGAAAGATGAAGACACTTTCTTGGGTGTTCCATCTGTTGATTATCTTGATCGTGATGACATTTCAGTGGTGTGTAAGTATGTCAAAATGTATCAAATTACATACTTTAAATATGTGTGGCTTTCTGCCTTTTGAATTATACTTTGTTAAAACCACTTTTCAAATGGACAGAAGCAATTGTAACATTCCCTTGGTGTAGCACCACTATCAATCCATTTTCAATTAGATAAGTTTAAAATAAAGAAGCAAGTTCATTTGTTATATTGAAATCTTTAAAAATTGGGACACTGTTAATTCAAGTGATGTAAATAGAGTGGCTCTCCACTCCAGTATTCTTGCCTGGAAAATTCCACGGACAGAGGAGCCTGGTAGGCTCCAGTCTGTGGGGTAGCAAAGAATCGGACAAAACTGAGCTACTGAAACATCCAAATAGATATTTAATATAAAATGTGCTGTGTTCCCTGTTGGTTCAGACGGTAAAGAATCTGCCTGCCATGAGGAGCCTGGGTTCAATCCCTGGGTTGGGAATATCTCCTGGAGAAGGCAATGGCAACCCACTCCAGTATTCTTGCCTGGAAAATCCTGTGGACAGAGGAGCCTGGTGGGCTACAGTCCATGGGGTTGCAAAGAGTTAGGCATGATTGAGCAACTAACACACATACAAACACCCACAAAAAGGGTGCTATTTCACTTTGTTTAGTTATACTTTCAGAATGCCAGAATTTTAAATTTAGCTAATTTCTGGTATGCATAGGTTCATGGGTTTGCAAGATTTTTCTTTTTCCTTTTGATATATTAGTTATGATTGTATCTATGAAATGCAAGTTTGTGTCTGCTGATAAAAAATAAACTATATTTTTGTGTCTTTTAATTTTTATTTTCATGGTAATTCATTTCTATTAGCCAATAACTTTTCACACAGGTCAGAGAGGGAACTGAATTTACTCCACTTTATCAGCTTTCCAGGGCTGATGAAGTGTGCTGATGAGGTGTGCTTCTAAGGTCTCCCCTTTCCATATCACTCAATTCTGACTTTCCTTTTTTGTATACCAACCCCATGAACAGTTTGAAGAGGCAAATGATAGGATACGAAAGAGGAACTCACCAAGTGAGTAGGTGCCCAATATGGAGTTCAGTGGAGAAATAACTCCAGAAAGAATGAAGGGATGGAGCCAAAGCAAAAACAATACCCAGTTGTGGATGGGACTGGTGATAGAAGCAAGATCCGATGCTGTAAACAGCAATATTGCATAGGAACCTGGAATGTTAGGTCCATGAATCAAGGCAAACTGGAAGTGGGCAAACAGAAGATGGCAAGAGTGAACATCGACATTCCAGGAATCAGCCAACTAAAATGGACTGGAATGGGTGAATTTAACTCAGATGACAATTATATCTACTACTGCAGGCGGGAATCCCTCAGAAGAAATGGAGTAGCCATCATGGTCAACAGAAGATTCCAAAATGCAGTACTTGGATGCAATCTCAAAAATGACAGAATGATCTCTGTTCGTTTCCAAGGCAAACCATTCTATATCACGGTAATCCAAGTCTATGCCCCAACCAGCAATGCTGAAGAAGATGAAGTTGAATGGTTCTATGAAGACCTACAAGACCTTTTAGGGCTAACACCCAAAAAAGATGTCCTTTTCATTAAAGGGGACTGGAATGCAAAATTAGGAAGTCAAGAAACACCTGGAGTAACAGGCAAATTTGGCGTTAGAATACGGAATGAAGCAGGGCAAAGGCTAATAGAGCTTTGCCAAGAGAACGCACTGGTCATATCAAACACCCTCTTCCAACAACACAAGAGAAGACTCTACACATGGACATCACCAGATGGTCAACACTGAAATCAGGCCGATTATATTCTTTGCAGCCAAAGATGGAGAAGCTCTATACAGTCAGCAAAAATAAGACCGGAAGCTGATTGTGGCTCAGATGATGAACTCCTTATTGCCATATTCAGACTGAAATTGAAGAAAGTGGGGAAAAACACTAGACCATTTAGGTATGACCTAAATCAAATGCCTTATGATTATACAGTGGAAGTGAGAAATAGATTTAAGGGACTAGAACTGATAGAGAGTCTGATGAACTATGGACCGAGATTCATGACATTGCATAGGACACAGGGACCAAGAACATCCCTAAGAAAAAGAAATGCAAAAAAGCAAAATGGCTGTCTGAGGAGACCTCACAAATAGCTGTGAGAAGAAGAGAAGCAAAAAGCAAAGGTGAAAATGAGAGATATATCCATTTGAATGCAGAGTTCCAAAGAATAGCAATGAGAGATACGAAATCCTTCCTCAGTGACCAATGCAAAGAAATAGAGGTAAACAATAGAATGGGAAAGACTAGAGATCTCTTCAACAAATTAGAGATACCAAGGGAAGATTTCATGCGAAGATGGGCTCAATAAAGGACAGAAATGGTATGGACCTAACAGAAAGAGAAGATATTAAGAAGACATGGCAAGAATACACAGAAGAACTGTATATAAAAGACCATCATGACTGAGATAATCATGATGGTGTGATCACTCACCTAGAGGCAACATCCTGGAATGTGAAGTCAAGTGGGCCTTAGAAAGCATCACTATGAACAAAGCTAGTGGAAGTGATAGAATTCCAGTTGAGCTATTTCAAATCCTAAAAGATGATGCTGTGAAAGTGCTGCACTCACTATGCCAGCACATTTGGAAAACTCAGCAGTGGCCACAGGACTGGAAAAGGTCAGTTTTCATTCCAATCCCAAAGAAAGGCAATGCCAAAGAATGCTCAAACTACCACACAATTGCACTCATCTCACATGCTAGTAAAATAATGCTCAAAATTCTCCAAGCCAGGCTTCAGAAATATGTGAACCGTGAACTTCCAGATGTTCAAGCTGGTTTTAGAAAATGCAGAGGAACCAGAGATCAAATTGCCAACGTCTGCTGGATCATGGAAAAAGCAAGAGAGTTCCAGAAAAATCATCTATTTCTGCTTTATTGACTATGCCAAAGCCTTTGACTGTGTGGATCACAATAAACTGTGGAAATTTCTGAAAGATATGGGAATACCATACCTCCTGACCTGCCTATTGAGAAGCCTATATGCAGGTCAGGAAGCAACAGTTAGAACTGGACATGGAAAAACAGACTGGTTACAAATAGGAAAAGGAGTATGTCAAGGCTGTATATTGTCACCCTGCTTATTTATCTTATATGCAGAGTACATCATGAGAAACCCTGGGCTGGATGAAGCACAAGCTGGAATCAGGATTGCCGGGAGAAATATCAATAACCTCAGATATGCAGATGACACCACCCTTATGGCAGAAAGTCAAGAGGAACTAAAAAACCTCTTGAAGAAAGTGAAAGAGGAGCGCGAAAAAGTTGGCTTAAAGCTCAACATTCAGAAAATGAAGATCATGGCATCTGGTCCCTTCACTTCATGGGAAATAGATGGGGAACATTGGAAACAGTGTCAGACTTTGTTTTCTGGGGGCTCCAAAATAACTGCAGATGGTGACTGCAGCCATGAAATTAAAAGACACTTACTCCTTGGAAGGAAAGTTATGACCAACTTAGACAGCATATTAAAAAGCAGAGATATACTTTGCCAACAAAGGTTCGTCTAGTCAAGGCTATGGTTTTTCCAGTGGTAATATAGGGATGTGAGAGTTGGCTGTGAAGAAAGCTGAGCACTGAAGAATTGATGCTTTTGAGCTGTGGTGTTGGAGAAGACTCTTGACAGTCCCTTGGACTGCAAGGAGATCCAACCAGTCCATCCTAAAGGAGATCAGTCCTGGATGTTCATTGGAAGGACTTATGTTAAAGCTGAAACTCTAGTACTTTGGCCACCTCATACGAAGAGTTGACTCATTGGAAAAGACCCTGATGCTGGGAGGGAATGGGGGCAGGGGACAGAGGATGAGACGGCTGGATGGCATCACCGACTCGATGGACATGAGTTTGAGTGAACTCTGCGAGTTGGCGATGGACAGGGAGACCTGACGTGCTGTGATTCATGGGATTGCAAAGAGTCGGATTCAACTGAGCGACTGAACTGAACTGAAGCATTCTTTTTTCCTCTTCTCCTCCTCTTCTTCCTCTTTTCCTTCCATCCTTCCTTCATTGTCTTACATGTAAAAAAATATTTTAAGTATTTTAATAGCCTATTAGCCATTCTGTATGCTTTCACCAACCAGTTCTTCATTGTTGATAACGTGGGTATTTTCTAATGGTTAATATATTATTATATTCCTTA
Organism: Bison bison bison; assembly: GCF_000754665.1. NCBI lineage: Eukaryota > Metazoa > Chordata > Mammalia > Artiodactyla > Bovidae > Bison > Bison bison. The sequence goes on along the minus strand of NW_011494919.1, from coordinate 5,075,857 downwards.
TTAAATATGAGGAATTTTGACATAAATTCTGACTTCTCCAGGAGTGTGTCACCTTGTTACTTAACATATGTTTAAAAAGAGTTAAAATAATTAAAGAACATTGTAAAACAAGATAACTTTTTTTCTTAAAATAATATTTTAAAATAATGCTACCATTCCTTGGAGAAGGACATGCCAACCCACTTCAGTGGGTTGTTGCCTGGAAAATTGTTGCCTGGAAAATCCCATGGACACTGGAGCCTGGCAGGCTACAATCCATGGGGTGGCAAGAGTTGGACACAACTTAGCAACTAAACCACCACCACTGTTACTCAGCAAAGTCACAGCAAGCAAGTGACCACAGGGGCTCATTTAATTTGGACATATTTCATTTGTCAATTCACACAAGGTTTATCTCCTCAAATGTGATTTTTTAAAAATAAACATATTTTTAGTGCTAGTGTTTACGTCAAATTAAGAATATGTAGCAAAAGTTGACTTAAAGAGCACTCATCTTAACTATTACAAGTTGTGAGAGTTAATTAATTTCATATATTTAGCTAAATCATTAAATCACTGTGGCTTGGTAAAGAATTAATCTAAAATCAGTAAGTGGAGTCATCATGTAGAAATACCAAGGTTTTATTGTAAGTACAAAAGAAGATCTCTCATCTAAGCAGTATGCATAGAATACATTTAAAAGTGCATTTAAAAATCAATATTACATTTTATGTTTAATACAGGTCAGTGACAGCATATCTCAGTGGAACCAAAGGACATTTTCTGTGAAGGTAGCACAGAAATTCTCTATTTCTTAATGCACATTACAGTTCACTGAACCTCTCTATTATCTAATTCTGAAATGCCCCTGATTTATCACAAGCAGTTTCATAGACAGTGAGATTCTCAAGACTGAACAGGATGAAAACCAAACTTCTGGTTGCTACCCAAGTTTTCCTTTAACAAGTGGTATCTTCCATCTTGGAGCCCTATACTACTCAACAAAATACCTTTACCTTTTCAGGTTAGCAAGAAATATTTCATATGTATAACAAAGCTTTTATTTTGTTTCATAAAGGAATATTGCTCATTCAACTCTATTCTCATTTAATGCAGTCATGTGCTTTTCATTTTATGTATACTTATTTTTTTATATCTTTTTTTCCCTACCGATCCAATGCATAAAAGTCATGATGACTCAAAATGATTGGATATTTTCCAAAGTTCATTTCTCTTCTAACCAAAAAACCATGATAGTAAGTAATTAATAAATATAGTCTCAAAAAAAAGATATCTAATACATGCTTTCAGTTGGTATCTTGGGATCCGTTGGCTCACTGTGATACAGTGTTAGCCCCATATCATGATTTTAAGCTCAGTCATAAGATGTCAGAAATTTTAGATTACAAATAGTGTAATTATATTTCTGTGTTACTCTTTGCAACCTGTGAAAAAAATAAAGTCTTAAACTTGTAGTTGTTTAATAAGTCATCCCATGTTTTGGATGTATTTGTTAAACTTGCATGTTTTCAGGTACCCTGTACCCTAGTAAAGATTCTTAAAAATCTCTACATGAGCTCTTTAGACTGTCCTGTGAGAACTATGAGCCACTTTTCAGAAGAATTCTTAAATACATTAATAAAAGGTAGGTCAATGGTTAGTTCATAAGTCATGTCTGACTCTAGTGACCCCATGGACTGTAGCCCACCTGGCTCATCTGTTCATGGGATTTCCCAGGCAAGAATACTGGAGTGAGCTGCCATTTCCTTCTCCAGGTATCTTCACAACCCAGGGATCAAACCTGGGTCTTGGGCATTGCAGGCAGATTCGTTATTGACTGAACCACCAGAGAAGCCCAAATAAAAGCTATAACTTTGCAAAAGAAACATATCACATAAAATTGACTTATCAAGTTAAAAAAAAAAGAATTATAGGTATACAAGTTAATGTGATAAAATAAGATATAGCAATACATTTAATAACAATGATAATTTTGAAGCAGTGATGAGTAGAAATAATGATTTAAGACATCTACAAAGGTTGATATTAATATTTCTTTGACTATTATTGCTGATATATATAATGCTACTTTTGTTTATTGCCTTTGAAAGGGCTTCCCTGGTGGCTTAGAGGATAAAGCATCCGCCCACAATGCGGGAGACCCAGGTTCAGTCCCTGGGTAGGGAAGATCCCCTGGAGAAGGAAATGGCAACCCACTCCAATACTCTTGCCTGGAAAATCCCATGGACGGAGGAACCTGATAGGCTATAATCCATGGGGTCGCAAAGAGTCAGACACGACTGAGCGACTTCACTTCACTTCGCTTATCTTTGAAAGAAACAATATATTTCTGTTAGAGGTTAGGTAAAATGAAACTTTAATTCTTCCTTTTTAAGTGCACAAGCTCCAAACTCTTATCCATAGATGACTGTAATCTATGGACCCTTGTTCTAGTATTTTAGTTTCCCCATTAAAAACTTCACAATGACAACGAGATTTTCTTCACTTGTTAAACTGTGAGATGTGCATTTTTACTTCTCGTGCATTATCCATATCCTGTCAAGTTTTTTCAAATAACCCAAAGTTGAAATGAGCATTTGTCATTTGTTAGCTGCCTAAAATTGGATAAGTCATTTGCTTTCCAAGTGTGCTTCTCCACACACTTATAAAAGCTTTGTGCGAATTAGAAATAACTACTGTACTTCATCTGACAAAAATAAGTAGTAGCTGTGTAAAAGTTCAGTACAAGTCAGAACTTATTCATGTGCCATGTTAGTCCATACCAGTAGAGAGCTTACAAATTTACTTCCTAATGTACAGAAACTAGAGAATAAAAGAGAACACTGGAGAACCCTTTAAGGGTTAAAGGGAAGGAGAAGAGGTAACTTGAATGGCAAAAAAATTTGGGGGTGTTTCTATAAATCAGTCCCCAGAAGAGGTGAATCTGATTGCAATCAGAAGACTGAATCACAATGATAATCATAAGGCCTTCTTGCTCTTGGTGTGGAAGGGAGCATGAGATGGGAGGTGATGCTCACACATGGTCCATGTTCTTCTAGGTCTTACTGACTTGCAGTCATTTGGTCTGAATGAATTATACATACTTGGTGTTCATGGATATTTGGAGAAGTATCTTAGCATGTAGCCATATTTCCATCAATGACAGACAAACAATAATATTGCTAATATTTATTAAGAAAATGGTAGTTAATGCTTATATAGATAGCATTTCTATATATGGCACTCTGTTTTGAAGTTTACAATACCTATAATCCTCATAGCAAAAATGAGTCAGGCTCCCTTAACATCCCAATTTTAGACAAGAGAACTGAGGCACAGTGAGACTAATCAGGGCTTCCCTGGTGGGTCAGATGGTAAAGAACTGGGCTACAATGTAGGAGACCTGGGCTCAGTCCCTGGGTCTGGAAGATCCCCTGGAAAAGTTAATGGCTATCCACTCCAGTATTCTTGCCTGGAGAATTCCATGGTCAGAGGAGCCTGGTGGGCTACAGTCCAGTTCAGTTCAGTTGCTCAGTCATGTCTGACTCTTTGTGACCCCATGGACTGAAGCACACCAGGCTTCCCTGCCCATCGCCAACTCCCGGAGTTCACTCAAACTCATGTCCATTGAGTCGTTGATGCCATCTAGCCATCGCATCCTCTGTCGTCCCCTTCTCCTCCTGCCTTCAATCTTTGCCAGCATCAGGGTCTTTTCAAATGAGTCAGTTCTTTGCATCAAGTGGCCAAAGTATTGAAGTTTCAGCTTCAGCATCAGTCCTTCCAATGAATATTCATGATTGATTTCCTTTAGGATGGACTGGTTGGATCTTCTCATGGTACACGGGCTACAGTCCATGGGGAGACAAAGAGCTGGACAAAACTGAGTAAGTAACTTGCCTAAACTCATTCTCTATCAAAGTATGAAAAGTACTCAAGACATTCAAATCAGAACCACTTGGTGACTGTCAGAGGGAGGGATACAGAATAATTTATGTATAAATCTTATTTATAAAACTTTTGTGTACTACCTCATAATATCTCCTGAAATGCTGCTTTTCCATTGTTGCTAAAAACACAAAACAGTACAAAATATAGAGTCTAGACTTACTTTGTCCACGTTTTAGTAGGCTTAGTACATAGTTAAGTAAATATAGCTAAAAGTATAAACTGGAATTTTCTAACAGATAATATGAAAAATAACATTTAAAATTACATAAAGCTTACTAACTTCTTTTAATATATGATTTTATTCAAGTATCGATATTCAAAGCACATTAAAAATCAAGCAAAGCATGAAAACTTGTGAACATATGGAGCATTTGTCAACAGTGACAAGATAGATGATAAGAATAATTCATGAACTATTCTGAAGTTTTAACTCTTACTCTTCATTCATTTTGTAAAGCATTACAATTAACATAAATAAAATCTAAAGACAGCATTCCATAATTAAACACTCAGTGGATTAAAAAATGAGGAAGTTGATATCATTTGCATTTGTCTCCCAGAACACCTGCATTTATTTCTAGGATCTTCTAGTAAAGAGAAACACAGCTGCTAATGTTATGACTAATGAAAAATGTAAAGTCGCATAGGACTAGCTACATTATGTATATTTCTATTACCTTAAATAGTTTTCTTTGGGTCCAGAATTTATATTATTAATACATATTATTTTGAGTAAAAATTTATTCTGAGACAATAATATGATGTTGGCTGATGTATTAGTCAGTTTGGGCTCCTGTAAGAAAGGACCATAGACTGAGTGGCTTCAACAAAAGACATTCATTTCTCAATTATCTGAAGTCTGGAAATTCCAAGATGAAGGTGTCTAAAGACTCAGCTCATGGTAAGGACTCTCTTCCTGGCTGGCAGATGAAAAGCAACTTTGCTGCTTGTTTAGATCTAATTAACCTCACTCACATTTAAAAAACAACAACAACAACAACAACAAAAAAAAACACTGTTTCTTTTTTTCCACAATTTTGTTAGCTAAGTTCTGCATTTAAAATACACACATTTAAACAGCATTCATGGGTTTCATGGGTTTTAAGTAAAATAAGTAATCAGGGTATATACATCCATGCATTTAAAATTTTTATGTATTTATTTATTCAGTTTTGGTTGCACTGGTCTTCATTGCTGCATGTGGGCTTTCTCTGGTTGCAGGGAATGGGGGCTACTTATTGTTGTGGTATGCAGACTTCTCACTGCTGGGGGTGGCTTCTCTTGCTCTTGAGGACAGGCTCTAGGTGTGCAGGCTTCAGTAGTTTGAGCACACAGGCTCAGTAGTCACTGCCTGGGGGCTCTAGAGTGTGGGCTCAGTTGCTCTGCTACATGGAGAACCTTCTCAGACCAGGGATCAAATCCTTATCACCAAGGAAGTCCTATATCCACACATTTTGAATAATACAAAATTCAGTGTGCTAATAAGTGCTTTAAGTATTATTTAAACTCCTTGCTAGTTACCTCATTACTCATTTCAATCTGAATTATGTGAATAACAAACATAGTCCTTAATATATAGACATAAGCACATGTACACATCTCTACTTGTTTTTTATAAAAGTGGATCTTCAACAATAACACTTGTATCCATAAATAAACTAAATCGAATCCTGTATTTTGTTGGTATCATTCTTTGGCAAAAAGTACTAAGATGAAAACAAGCCAGTAGAGCAATATAATAATGAAGATATTCAACGAATTATTGAAAATGACTCCAAGAAAGCCAGAAAGGACAATGACATGATAATACAATTTGCTGGCATGACTTCTAATCAGATATTGTCAAACTACAAAAAGACAATGCCTTCCTCAAAAATGGTAGATCTTCATAAGAAGGAAAGGAAACCTTAAGAAATCATTTTGTATGCTGTCTTACCTTTAGTCCTTAAAATTCCAAAGCATAACAAAGGTTTGAGACACAACCAAGAGCTTGGGAAGGGTTGAATGGTAAGGTTCATCTCCTACTGACACCACTCCACCAAAACTGGGAGAGACAGCTGTTTTATCTAATGTATAGAAACCAACAATGCACTGAACAGAAGAACAAGATAAACACCACATAACATATTTTAAACAATGACAAAAAGACATAGGTACCACTCACTAAAAAAAATCTTTTTAATTTTAATTACTGATCATTTAGAGACAAAGATTGAGAACATGCAAGAAAGGTTTAACAAGGACCTAGAAGAAATAAAAAAGAGTCAATATATAATGAATAATGCAATAAATGAGATCAAAAACACTCTGGAGGCAACAAATAGTAGAATAACAGAGGCAGAAGATAGGATTCGTGAATTAGAAGATAGAATGGTAGAAATAAATGAATCAGAGAGGAAAAAAGAAAAGCGAATTAAAAGAAATGAGGACAATCTCAGAGACCTCCAGGACAATATTAAATGCTACAACATTCGAATCATAGTGGTCCCAGAAGAAGAAGACAAAAAGAAAGACCATGAGAAAATACTTGAGGAGATAATAGTTGAAAACTTCCCTAAAATGGGGAAGGAAATAATCACTCAAGTCCAAGAAACCCAGAGAGTCCCAAACAGGATAAACCCAAGGCGAAACACCCCAAGACACATATTAATCAAATTA
>NW_011494919.1:5061540-5069172 GCF_000754665.1 Bison bison bison | reverse complement strand
GAAATAATCACTCAAGTCCAAGAAACCCAGAGAGTCCCAAACAGGATAAACCCAAGGCGAAACACCCCAAGACACATATTAATCAAATTAACAAAGATCAAACACAAAGAACAAATATTAAAAGCAGCAAGGGAAAAAAAAACAAATAACACACAAGGGAATTCCCATAAGGATAACAGCTGATCTTTCAATAAAAACTCTTCAAGCCAGGAGGGAATGGCAAGACATACTTAAAGTGATGAAAGAAAATAACCTACAGCCCAGATTATTGTACCCATCAAGGAGCTCATTCAAATATGAAGGAGAAATCAAAAGCTTTACAGACAAGCAAAAGCTGAGAGAACTCAGCACCACCAAACCAGCTCTCCAACAAATACTAAAGGATATTCTCTAGACAGAAAACACAAAAATGGTATATAAATTTGAACCCAAAACAATAAAGTAAATGGCAACGGGATCATACTTTTCAATAATTACCTTAAACGTAAATGGGTTGAATGCCCCAACCAAAAGACAAAGACTGGCTGAATGGATACAAAAACAAGACCCCTATATATGTTGTCTACAAGAGACCCACCTCAAAACAGGACACATACAGACTGAAAGTGAAGGGCTGGAAAAAAACAAAAAAAAATCTTTTTAATTTCAATTACTGATCATCTACTCAACCAGTGGATTTCCAGGTGGCTCAGTGGTAAAAAATCTGCCTGCTGATGCAGGAAACACAGGAAACACGGGTTCAATTCCTGGGTCAGGAAGATCCTCTGTAGGAGGAAATGGGCAACCCACTCCAATATTCTTGCCTGGAAAATCCCACAGACAGAGGAGCCCTGGGCTACAGTTCATGGGGTCACAAAGAGTGCGATGTCACTGAACATACATGCAGTCAGGCATTCAACAAATATATACTGAATAATTTCACCTTATTTAGAAATATGCTACTGTTTGTTACCATTAAAAATTGGCAAAATTCTGAGATGCTGATGAAATATATAGCCAAAATGTTCTAATTAGTATATAATTATATTTATATATTATTAAAAGTAATATACTTGTCAATCCTAATGTATAACTGCATCAATATCACAAAGGAGGTTTAAAAAGAAAACTTAAAAATACTATGTATATAAGAGTAAGAAAAATAGTTTTATTTCACATAGGTAGGTATGTTTAATTTTTTATTCATTACACTAAAAAATACATTAAAAGATTTAGTTCAGTTCAGTTTAACAGTTGTGCAGTCATGTCTCACTCTTTGCAACCCCATGGATTGCAGTAAGACAGGATTCCCTGTCCATCACAAACTCCCAAAGCTTGCTCAAACTCATGTCCATTGAGTTGGTGATGCCATCCAACTATCTCATCCTCTGTTGTCCCCTTCTCCTCCTGCCTTCACTCTTTCCCAGCATCAGGGTCTTTTCAAATGAGTCCGTTCTTTGTATCAGGTGGCCAAAGAATTGAAGTTGCAGCTTCAGCATCAGTCCTTCCAATGATTACAAATTGTCTTTAAATGTAAGGGCTGAAAGTGGCCTATTCATCATAGGGCCTCCAATTCTTGAGGTTATCAGATTTTAAAACTGCACAAATTTATGTTAAATATTATTTAATATCCAGATATTCTAATAAAATATATTTATCACCTTGAAAGACCCTTTAAAATGGAAAAGGAAATGGCAACCCACTCCAGTGTTCTTGACTGGGGAATCCCAGGGACCGGGGAGCCTGGTGGGCTGCAGTCTCTGGGGTCGCACAGAGTCGGACATGACTGAAGTGACTTAGCAGCAGCAGCAGCAGCAGCAGCAGCAGTATACTCCTGAAAATAAACTTACTGATTATAAGAAAAGCAAATGAAGTGAAAGTGTGTTTTATGGAGTTCTAGTTAAAAAGATGAAATTTCCTCTTTTAAATGAACCATGTGAAAGTGAAAGTCGCTCAGTCATGACTGACTTTTTGTGACCCCATGGACTGTAGAGTCCATGGAATTCTCCAGGCCAGAATACTGGAGTGGGCAGCCTGTCCCTTCTCAAGGGGATCTTCCTAACCCAGGGATTGAACGGGTATTCCCAACCCAGTATTCTTCCCTAGAAAATCCCATGGACGGAGGAGCCTGGTGTCCATGGGATCGCAGAGTCGGACATGACTGAGCGACTTCACTTTCACTTTCTCCCGCATTGCAGGTGAGTTCTTTACCAGCTTAGGCATACAAGGGAAGCCCCAAAATAGTGGAGTGAGTAGTCTGTCCCTTCTCCATGCGATCTTCCCAAACAGGAATCGAACTGGGGTCTCCTGCATTGCAGGCAGATTCTTTACCAACTAAGCTATCAGGGAAGCCCTAAATTAACCATAATAGGAATTTAAAAACCTACATAACATATTCAGGTTTCTAATAACTTTCAATAATGGATGATTGAGATAGTCAAAGTGATGACAATTTATAGTTGTTGATTATGATTATTTTATGACATTGTATTTACATATAACTAAACTAAAAGTAAGATTAAATAATTACTCAAGTGATTTAAATAATGGATTATATTAGACTAAATAAATCAGATGAAATAGTGTGGTAGTGCATTATCTGAATTGGAGATGTATTTAAATTTCAACTGCTATTTAAGAGATACATGACTATTTAATACCAAGATAAGGTAAACAATGTCTGTGAGCCCAACAAAGCAGAGGAAAAGGAATACTAACCTATTTCAAAGTCTGATTTAAAAATTCTAGAAAGCACCTTTGCTCTTTAAGAGATTTAGCATTATTATTTGGTATAATATTATTCATATAATATAAACACTTTTTAAACTATATTAATTCCTTTGAATGCACAGAGTTTTATTAAACCAAGGTTATTTTTATTTTTATTTTTTTGTGAGGAGTATCTGTACTTTTATTTTCAAAAATGTATTACAGACTGTTAAAAACATAGGTCAATTCAATTAATTGTCTTAATTTGTGCTCCCTTCACCAAATGAAACTAAAAAATCCTTGTGTCAAAAGTATTTTAAGCTAGAACTTTGTATGCATCTGTGCGATTTCCACTTCAAGCCCTTCTTGACAGATTCTGCATTAACAGACTAACCTAATAATAACCCTGGACCAATGTGCCTTTGAAATTAATCACAGGAGTGCTGAATTCCAATGACTTAAACGGGCATGGCATAATGGCTCTTGTATAGTAGCTCCAAAATGAAACAGGAGCTTTATTTTTGAAATTTACATGGCGTGAGAAAGCTCTCTTCCTTCAAAATCATTTTATGATGTAAACGTCCATTGAGTTAATACTATTTGATAAATTTCCTTTACATTCAATCTGCTTACCTACACGTATGTGTACTTTGTTTATCTAGAAGGATAATTTCAGAACCAATAACATTGTGGTTCAATACCAGTTTTCTTAATAAAAACTTAATGTATTATATTACATTCCCAGCACACTCTAATTAAATTCCTTTTCATTTCAGTCAGTCTCAGAGGGTTAGAGAAGCTGGAGAATATTTAACAAAATTCAACAAAGCAACTACCTGAAGTTGATACATTAACCTTGGCACTGAGAGTTACTTTATTCAATCCACGTATGCCAGAAACACCATTATACAATGACCTAAAAACGACAGTATTTCAATCTAACTGGAGAGGCTGTAAATGAATAACGATCATTTCTAACTCATTATATGCATTATATATTTAGCCCTCAGAAATTTTAAAGAAAAAACAAACATCATCAACTGTAAAAGCATGTCTTACCAGGACATAAAAGCTAAAATATAACTATATTTTTTCTCAATAATAAGGAGGATGGATAGATTTTAATACTTGTTAGTATAATCATATACAGTAAACATATGTCTCACATAGGGCTTCATAGGTAGCTCAGTGGTAAAGAATCCACCTGCAAATGCAAGAGAGATGAATTCCATCCCTGAGTGAGGAAGATCCCCTGGAGAAGGAAATGGCAATCCATTCCTTTCTTGTAGGAAATCCCATGGATAGAGTCAGATGTGAATTAGTGACTTAACAACAATAACAACAATGCCTCACAAATATATATATAAGTGTGTGTGTATATATATATATATATATATATATTGCTCTTCCATTTGGATTTGAAGATGGGAACATGTAATTTTAAAGAGAAGATCATCCTTCCTGTTTAACATTCCCGCAGGTTTATGCCTGAAGAAACAACTCATTCCTAGGAAGAGGGAGGCTAAAAGAATGATCTCTTTGCTTGGTGAAGTTTAAATAGTCATGGGGTTCTTTTCTGTCATTAGAAATGGAAGTGGCAACCCACTCCAGTATTCTTATTCTTGCCTGAAAAATCCGATGGATGAAGGAGCCTGGTAGGCTACAGCCCATGGAGTCGCAAAGAGTTGGATACGACTGAGCGACTAACACTTTCTTTTCTGTCATAAGGATCCTAGCTACACAGGGCCACTAATCCACCATGTATTGTCCACATCTTTATAGCCACCACATAAAATTTAGACCTGAAAATGTTTTCATATTTTAGGAAGGCAGTATCTTGTGTGTGCTCTATATTGTATACCATCCTTAGCTATAATACCACATTCCTTAATTGTTTCCTGCAGTAAGACAAAAAAAACATATATTCACACTGTGCTGTGCTGGGCTTAGTCACTCGGTCATGTCTGATCATACTAAATCAGGTAAATAATGACCATAAGTGAACTTATGTTAGTTCTCTCAAAAGATTTTATGTAGGTTCATTTTTTTCTACCCATTGAAGATCTTTTTGATTTTGCAATATTTGATTAGGAACTGTAGACCCATGTGGACACATTCTGAAGGCCATTTCTATTTTATATTCTGGTGACAGTACCAACCTCTAATTTCCTTGACCATACCGTTATGCAATGGCAAAATGAAGCTGAATAAAGGATGAAAGAGAGGGTTCAACTTCTTATAAAGCTGAATGAGTCACATATGGAGCACAGCCTCCAGGTTGAAATACATTAGTTTGAATCCAGTTTGATTTATTGGTTATTCTGAAATTTTCCAGCCAAGTTAACTTTTGTTCTTTTGGCAGTAGCTCAAGCAGATGCCATAAATACATCTTTATCTTTATGGAAACAAACTGTTTGACTCCCTCACCTTCCCCTGCCCCACACCAGTTGTCAAGAGGAAATTTCCCTTAAACTCCTAAGTCATATTCATGGCAGCTGAACCATACCACCCATCTCTTTGCTCTGATACAAGCTGTAACTGTCCCTTTGCTACCTATCTTACCCCTTATTGGGCTTCCTTCGTGGCTCAGACAATAAAGAATCTACCTGCAATCCTGGAGACCCGGGGTCAATCCCTGGGTCAGGAAGATCTCCTGCAGAATGGAATGGCAACCCACTCCAGTATTCTTGCCTGGAGAATTCTATGGACGGTGGAGCCTGGTGGGCTACAGTCCATGGGGTTGCAAATAGTCAGACACAGCTGAGCGACTGAAACTTTACCCCTTAATTGCTTTAACAGATTTTCATCTTTTTTTTTTTTCTTCAGTTTTCTGTTTGAATAAAGGATTTTAGAAGAAGAACAATGCAGGGGAAGAAATGATTATCCTCAAATTTTAACACTCATGGAGCTGAATGTTCAGTCTATGGCCATATTAAGGGATTTCAACAGTAGAATGACAAAATGCACCTCTACTTTAAGGAAGATAAAACGGTGAGTGAATGAGTTGAGGCTGTTCAGTGTGGTAATAAAAATAATAGTGTGGACACTGTTGAAATAGTTAAAGCAAGACATAAGCAGTGTGTGTTAGTCACTCAGTCATGTCCGACTCTTTGCAATTTATATTCTGTGTCACTGTGATGGTGTTAGGCGGCATCTGAGTATGCACTCCCAGGAGACGTATGGGTGTTCTAATGAGGATAAAGTAAAAGTTCCTCTAATTTCTGATATGTCCTCTTCATCTTGTTATAAAAGTCTAACTGCATAAAGCATATTTAACAAAACTGCCTTCCTAGTTTCTTTTAGTGGTATCGATTCAAATCATCGTAGTGTAGTGGCACAAAACTTGTTTAATGAATATTCAGTTACATTTCAGGGTGCACATTAGAGTTACAAATGTCTTTATTTAGGGGCTGGTACTGGGTTAATTAAGAAATTTGATTTGTATGTTAAGCAGTTGGATGAAATGATTTACACTGTCTTTCACCTAACAGTTCTGGTGTTATAAGAGCCTCATAACTAGCTGGCTTCTGTATTTTCCTTAATCCAAAAGTTATCAATGTCTGATCTGAGAATCCCTGAGGTCCTGTCCCAACTACGTACCTGTGGGAAACAGAATTTTCTTTGTAGATGTTACCCAAAATATTATTTGGTAACAGAATTGATGCAAAAGGAAATAAGACAGTTTAGCTGTCTTCTATAAAGCTGTTTAGTACAGAAATTCCAAACATGCAAAACAATCTCACGATTCTTTTGAATTCAAAAATACAGTCACATTTTATAAATATATATATTTTATAAAAATATTTATATTAACATGCAGTGAGTTTAAAATACATAAATATTTTAAATATTCCTCTATTCTTATTTTTAAATTCATAAAACTAGGGATTTATAACCCATATAAACACAATCATTTTTGAGTCTTCAATAATTTTTAATTGGGGGACAATTACAGTATTGTGATGGTTCCTGCCATACATCAAAATGAGTCAGCGATAAATATACATATGTCCCCTTTCTCTTAAACCTCCCTCTCACCTCCCTCTCCATCCCTGTAGGTTGTCACACAGCATCAGATTTGGGTTCCCTGCATCATACAACAAATTTCCACTGGTTTTGGGGCCTGGCATGAGTAGTTTGAGGATTAAAACCAGAATCCGTACTGGGTACCATCACCAGGGTAGGGGGATTCCATCATGCCGGTAAGTCTCTTGTGGCTTTCCACAGTTTTCAATAGCGTTCTTTAGTTTTTATTTACTTTTATTTGTGGTTTATTTTAAAAATATTTTTATACATCAGTGTCTCTTTTGGACTCTGTGGGAAAGGGAGAGGGTGGGATGATTTGGGAGAATGGCATTGAAATACCTATAATATCATATATGGAACGAGTCGCCAGTCCAGGTTCGATGCACGATACTGGATGCTTGGGGCTGGTGCACTGGGACGACCCAGAGGGATGGTATGGGGAGGGAGGAGGGAGGAGGGTTCAGGATGGGGAACACATGTATGCCTGTGGCGGATTCATTTCAATATTTGGCAAAACTAATACAATATCCAAAAAAATATATATATATATTTTTAAATAGTCCAGGCTGGACTTCCCTGGTGGCTCAGATGGTAAAGCGTCTGTCTACAATGCGGGAGACCAGGGTTCGAGCCCTGGGTCAGGAAGATACCCTGGAGAAGAAAATGGCAATCCACTCCAGTGCTATTGCCTGGAAAATCCCATGGACAGAGGAGCCTGGTAGGCTACAGTCTGTTGCCGGGGACCAGCCCCGGCTGATCCAGGGTATTCGAAGGAGAGACGGCATAGGCGAGGATCAGGATACAATAGCTTCAATTAGATATTAATTAGAGATATAAAGAGTAATAGAATAAGGATAGCTCAGTAGGAAAATTCAGTGGAGAAAAGAGGCTGAGTAGCTTGGTTTACGCGGGAGACCA
>NW_011494919.1:5025375-5061440 GCF_000754665.1 Bison bison bison | reverse complement strand
TGAGAGAGAGAGCGACATGGGGAGACCAGTATTTCGAGAAACTGATCCCAATTCTTTATTTTCCATGGTCTACTTTTATACACTGAGATGTTATGCAAAAGTCATGCGGGGTCAGCAGTCCTGACTTTTATCAAAGTCAGGTGCTTCATACAAATGTATACAGAGGTCTTAGGGGTGTTACATCATCTTCTGGCCAGGGGGGCCTGCTGACAATTTACGACCCTCTCCTTGTGACAGCGGTCAGTCAATCAGGACACTTATTTCTCCACGGCTGATTATTCTCAAAACAGACGCCACCCGAATAAAGTTACATTCCTACAGGGTGAGGGTGTAGTGGGTTTTAGTTAAGGAAAGAATTTACTTAGCCTAAGGTCTAACGTGATTAATATCAAAGGTTAATTCTATATATTCATTAATGTGTGTAAGGGCAGGGGATATGGAGACTTAGCAACAAACATTGGCTCAACAAATGAAAAACCCTTCACCAACACAATTTCTAATTAGCCCATTATACTTATACTAATAGTTTTCTAACTTTTCTAAGGAACCTGTTTTTAGAAGGTTTAAAGCATCTTGTGCCTCTCACGGTTGGGAGGCTGTGAGCGATCACATGTGGCCGGACAAGCCTGTCAGGCAGGCCAGAGAACCTTCAGAGGAGTTTGTAGGTTAAAACACTCTTATCACGCCCAGGAATTATTATAAACTGGAGCTCTAAGTTAACTCCTTCTCCAAAAGAGGTGGTGGGGGACAGCCCCCCGTAAAGTCAGAGGTGTAGGTGAGCACAAAGTAGTAAAGTAGGCAGGCTCTGGTTATGGGGGTAGATGCTCGAGGAGTTCCAGGGGGACTCCTGAGGCTCGATCCCGCCTTTGCGTATGTCGAGCCTCCTTCCTCATGACCTTTGTCATGGGCGGAGTACCTCACTCTGGCCCCCAACAGTCTGTGGGGTCGCAAACAGTCGGACACGATTTAGCGACTTCACTTTCACTTTCACACTTTAAAAATATTTAGCTTTTGCCTCCTTTTTGAGATACAACTATCTCTTTCAGTGTGCTTGTTGGGCCTGGGGATCTGGTGGTAGATCCCAAACATCCCAGTTGAAATCACTGATGGGACAAAGATCTGCACCTCTCAACAGCCCACATAGCATTCCCACTTTTCTACTACTACAATCCCAAGAAGATTGTAATGGTTTTGAATTTGAAAGCTTTTATTGATTCTGTCCCTCTGTAACATTTTTCTTGTCCTCACTGAATATGTAAAGTTTATTCATATATTTACCCGACCTATACAGCACTGTTAAAGCCTCACTACAAATACCAGTTCAAACTGCTTTCTCCCTTTGTTTGTTGAACAAACAAACGGTGTGTATTGGACTCCTAGTATGACACACTGAATATGCTCACTTTTATAAAGTAAGCATTGTGTTTGCTGCTTAGAAGATGCTATGTTACTATAAGGACAATGTGATGGTAGTAAAAATAATAGTCTGGACAGGTACAGTTGTCTTGAAAGCACAACAAAAAAATTTGAAAATCAATCATAATGGACACGTAGTCTTTAACACATCATGGAAAAGGGTGGAGGTGGGAAAGAAAATTTCAGGTAGAAATGAATGTACAGCTGTACAGAGTGAGAAATAGTACAGAAATTACAAACACAGCTGTCACTATAAGGTGAAGTGAACAGAGTTCAGGTCATGATATGTTAACTATTTTGACATTAATGTGGGGGTAATTTGGAGAGCTCTTGGGGTATAGATAAAAGGTTAATGTTTTCATATTTTTATTTTCTATGCTTTCTTTTATGTGCAAAAGTTTATGGACATCTAATGAATGAGTTCTGTCTTGTAAATACCTACAAGTAAATGGAAATACATGCATCCTTGATATCAGAAGTAGCTGGATAATGATAAAGATAATGATAAAATAAGTTATTTGAAGTAATTATTGAAGTATATATGGTTTCCAAACTTTTGCCTAATATCCAAAATACGAAGATAATTTTCAACTTTTCAAATTCATGTTGAATTGCTTGTATCTACACTATTTCAGCCCCTCTAGTTTATCAAATTGCTTGAAGGCTCTTCTTTCTGAAAATCACCTGAGCTATCAATCTACAGTGACTACCATTTCTAAACTTACCTAAACATCAGATAATGTGGTCTATTTTTAAAAATGGCCTTACAATTTCTTTCACACATTTTGGCATATAACACTCTGAAGTTAGAAGTACAGAGTTAATATTATAAAAGACACATTAATCCACAATGATGTGGAAATTTTTTTTTATTCTCTTTCCTAAAATTTTCTTTTTAATGAGGAGTTTTTAAGCCTCTCTGTAAAATATCGAACCATAGCATCAAGGTATATTCATGGCAATACATCAGTTGAATTCATCTGAAATTGGAAAATGTGTGTGTTCACTGGAGCATTTAAAATGATGCACACCACACGCTAATTTATTAGAATAAAGTCAAACTAAGTCTCAATTAGAGAAAAGACCACAATAAATAGTTTGAGGAGAGTCCTCAGGGTAAGTGTAGGATAGACTTTATAATTCTTTACAGGCATATATTTCCGCCTCAAATTTAAAGAAAAATCCTTTGCACACTGAATTCAAAACCTCAGTTAATTATTTCAGTTTTATATATTTCCCCATGCAAAATACATTTTAACTTCTCAAATCTCTACTTTATTTCAAGGTCATTAGTTTAATGAGACACTATCTCAGATAGTCTATTAATAATCATTTCCCAGGAGAGCTTTTAGTTCTTATTCATTGTTTCCCTATTTATGCAGCACAACTCTAGCTCAGTCCCCTAACACATAAACAGTTTAAAAAGAATCTGAAAAACCAATTTTAAGCATTATATGTGATTGCTTATAAATGTCTACCATATTTCATATAACTTTGTTTTAACAAGGTTATCTATATTAGATTTTGGCTTGTTCCAAGAACAAATGTGCCTTATTTGTAACATTTTGTTCTGATAATAAGGAATAAATTGTCTGAGTATTACCTCTGAATTTGCTATATCTAATATGATATTTTTAATTGAACAAAACCCCATAGGAACTCCTATAAGCATGTGGGTATTATCCTAAAAGAAGTTTTCTAAGAGACTTGAAATTTTAATCAAATAGCTTTGGGGATAGAGATAAGAGAAGAGGAAGGAGAAAACAGATTCAGTTCAAAGAATTTTAGTAATTATTGCAGCAATAGATAATACTTTAAGCTAAAGACAAAAAAATGGAAGAAACTTGTTTTTAGTTTCTACTGCTAAGTAGTCAATAATTTTGAAATTCCAGTAACAGTTGTGTATTAAACTTATCTAGGTACTAAATACTTCGAGGTTCATACACTGTATTTGACATTGCTCCACATCAAAGGGACAAAATAATTGAAAGTAAATATATATTAGCATTAAACATAATCAAAGATATATGCAAAAAATGGAATATAAAAGTTAAAGTTACACATTTGAGGTCTCTCTGTCTGCGTTCTCAGTTGCGTCCGACTCTTGGGGACCCTGTGGACTGTAGCCCACTAGTCTGCTTTGTCCATGGGACTCTCCAGGCAGGAATACTGGAGTGGGTTGCCTGGCCCTCCTCCAAGGGATCTTCCTGATTGAGATTCTTTACCCACTGAGCTACCTGGGAAGCCCTGAGGTCTTTCTAAAACGATATAACACAGAGCATGTCTTTTGACAAATAAAGGATATTAATAATTTCATCTTATATATGGCTTCAAGACCTGTTGCTCATATATAAAAGAAATAATCTTCTACTTTATTACTTAAACTAAATCTGTTTCAAAGCATACCCTTCTTGGAGATAAACAGAACTTATCACTTATTTAACAAAGGGCTAAATGCTGGCCTCATTTACACAAGAAACAAAATGACAGCATGACAACATACACAGAATATTAGCTTTAAACATGGATGTTCAGTTCAGTTCAGTCGCTCAGTTGCGTCCGACTCCTTGCGACCTCATGAATTACAGCACACCAGGCTTTCCTGTCCATCACCAACTCCTGGAGTTCACCCAAACTCATGTCCATTGAGTCGGTGATGCCATCCAGCCATCTCATCCTCTGTCATCCCCTTTTCCTCCTGCCACCAATCCCACCCAGCATCAGGGTCTTTTCCAATGAGTCAACTCTTTGTATGAGGTGGCCAAAGTATTGGAGTTTCAGCTTTAGCATCAGTCCTTCCAATGAACACCCAGGACTGATCTCCTTCAGAATGGACTGGTTGGATCTCCTTGCAGTCCAAGGGACTCTCAAGAGTCTTCTCCAACACCACAGTTCAAAAGCATCAATTCTTCGGTGCTCAGCTTTCTTCACAGTACAACTCTCACATCCATACATGACCACTGGAAAAACCATAGCCTTGACTAGACGGACTTTTGTTGAAAAAGTAATGTCTCTGCTTCTGAATATGTTATCTACGTTTGTCATGACTTTCCTTCCAAGGAATAAGCATCTTTTAATTTCATGGCTGCAATCACCATCTGCAGTAATTTTGGAGCCCAGGAAAATGAAGTCTCTCCCTGTTTCCATTGTCTCCCTATCTATTTGCCATGAAGTGATGGGACCGGATGCCATGATCTTAGTTTTCTGAATGTTGAGCTTTAGGCCAACTTTTTCACTCTCCTCTTTCAACTTTCATCAAGAGGCTTTTTAGTTCCTCTTTATTTTCTGCCATGAGGGTGGTGTCATCTGCATATCTGAGGTTATTGATATTTCTCCCGGCAATCTTGATTCCAGTTTGTGCTTCTTCCAGCTCAGCGTTTCTCATGATGTACTCTGCATATAAGTTAAATGAGCAAGGTAACAATATACAGCCTTGATGTACTCCTTTCCCAATTTGGAACCAGTCTGTTCTTAGGTATATGTAAAATAAAATCCATAATCAACATAGTAAAAAGGAGTGTTTTATAATACACAGCACTTTTGTATATATTTTGGTAATATTTAACAACAGTTGAGGAATTTGCTACTAAGATTCTATAACTCTAAAAAATGTGCTTCTAACAATATAATTTTTGTTTAATTTTAAGCATAAATTTAAAATGAGTAATTTTATAATTTAAATACATCTTGTTTTAAAACATTACTTATATACTTGAAAGTATCAGATACTAAAGGTATGGAATTTATAATTATTTTAGTTAACACTATATAAAGAATTTAGAACTTTTCATTCTACTTAAATAAACTCAATTGGGAGGTACCTGGATGCATATTTACTTCTACAAATTTTTTCTCCTACAGTCTTTAAGAGAAAACAATGAGGAATACATACTTTTAAAAAAATAGTAAATACTGAGTAAGATTATTAATTTATTCAAGGGTAATATTTTTCTTTTCTATTTTAGATTTATATTTTTAAATAAAATACAAAATTTGTATGAATAAGGTATGCATCTATTTAAAGAAAAAATTAAATTTCCTATTTTTGATTACTACCTAATTTTGGGTTGACATATTTAAATTTATATATAAAATGATCAGATGTGTCTCTTTCTCAGGCATATAAAATCACATATGAAATTACTGAAAGAACTTACTAGAGGAGCAATAGGACTTGTCTAAGCATCTGTGTATATCCTATGACTTTTTTAGTTTGTGTTATATATAATATATGGGCTTCTCAGGTGGCCCAGTGGGAAAGAATTCACCTGCAAATGCAGGAGAAGCAAGAAATGGAGGTTTGATCCACAGGTTGGGAAGATTTCCTTGAGTAGGAAATGGTAACTTCTTCAGTATTCTTGCCTGGAGAATTCCATGGACAGAGGAGCCTGGCAGGCTTCAGTCCATTGAGTCACAAAAGAGTTGAACACGACTTAGTGAGTAAACCACCACCATTCTTGCCTGGAAAATTCCATGGACATAGAAGCCTGGCACAGGTCTCTTGTGACAGTCTAGGGGGTCACAGAGAGGCAGACATGACCAAGTCCATATACATAACATATATGCAATTATATATTATAAACAGTATTATATGTAATTATATGTAACTGTTCTGTCTCTATATTATGTAGTTTTAATATGCTAATATATTTTATGAAATAGGAAAAATATGCAAAAATCTTCCTTTGCAGAAAAATCTGTACTATGTGGGAGGAGGGACTCTATATGTTATTATATAAAAGAGTTAAGTGCAACTGAAATGAGGAAAATTAGAACTACTACTGAAGTAGAATCAATACAATTTGTAACTAATCAGATGTAAGTAAAAATAAGAAGGAAGAAAATCAAGTGAATGAAGTTTGAATTTAGAATAACAGCACTGAGTACCTGAATACCTGGAGATATTAATATATAGTAATTTCTTACTTAAGGATAAGAAATTATGGTGATAGTTGCTTTTGGGTATGCTTGTTTGTTTTCTTGTTTGTTTACTTTCCAAATGTAGATATAAATCATTTGAAAATATACATCTATATCTCAAGAACCTAGTGGTGACTGCAGACTCCTATAAGGTACAGAGAAGTAATTTTCATATGTACGAAAAGTGAAAGTGTCACTCAGTTGTCTCCTATTCTTTGCCTGGGGAGCCTGCCAGGCTCCTCAGTCCATGGAATTCTCCAGGCAAGAATACTGGAGTGGGTAGTCATTCTCTTCTTCTAGGGTTCTTACTGACCTTGGGATCAAACCCAGGTCTCCTGTATTGCAGGCAGATGCATTTACTCTCTGAGCTACCAGGGAATCATCATCATTCTGTTGGATCTGGTGGTGAAAGAAGAAAACACATTCTACTGATAGAGATTTGATACTCTCATCTATAAAAATCCCCCCTTTCTTGCTGAACAACCATTCTAACATAAAACAGAGATATTCGGGACATTTTTTTTTTTCCTTGTAATACTGTTTAGTACACTCAAACAGCTCCAGTGTTGTGGGAACATGTTAGTTTCTTTAGACTTGTTCCCTATAAGGTCAGATAGTGGCAGGAAAAAAAAAGAATAACTAGACATATGAGGACAGAGAAGAAAAGTATACATCTTCCAATTTATTTCCCAATATACAACAACACATTTTCCCATGGGAGCTCTTGGTACTGTATGGCTCTGTCTTCACCCCAAATCCTCATACTCTTAAAACCTGTAGCTTTTATTTTACCTAATAATATAAAAATTCCAAACACTCAAGTCCTTGACAACATGCATAATATAGGGACTGTATGTATAACTGTATATGTCCAGCACAAAATTTTACACATAAAAATGGTAAAAAAATATTAAATGAATGCTGATATAGTTTCCAATTTAAATTTGTCTCACTAATAAATTCATAGTAGGCAGGATCTCTACTATGAGTTCTTTCCACTTCCACAGATCACACAATATTCTGTATAGTTCAGTTGCCAGGACTTCAATTCTCAGTAACAGAAAACCAACTGTAACTAGTTCAAGAAAAAAATAACATTTTGAAGCTTGCATATCTATGAAATCAAAGAGAACACTCTTGCTTAAGGTATGACTAGGTCCTAGAGTTCAAAAGGTGTTACCAATTGTCTCTCTTTCTTGTTCACTTTGATCCATTTTGTACATACTTTTAAAACAATAATTCTTAAGCAAGTCTTCCCCACATGTTGGCCTTACTATCCACTGACAGCCCAAGGATCAGCTGGTTCTCAGTCATATCCATTTCAAAAAGGGAGGTTCCTTTCTTTGTAGAATCAATAATAATGATATAAAAAGGATTCTTAATTATCTAGTGTTGTATAACCTTTAATCTAATCACAATCCAGGTGTGCCTGCTAGTGCTACCTATTGGCTATCCCAGGTCATTTATCTACCAAAAGGAATTAAGGAAAATTATAATGCTGACACCATCTGATGAGGGTAAGGGGACAGTTCCTGAAAGAAAACAATATTAAATGGTCAAGAAATAATTGAAGTACATTACACAGTCTAAGTTTAATTGCAGATCAACTATTCTATATCATTAATAGATTTGAAGCACCTATATTTTCCTTGTTTTTTTTTGTTTGTTTGTTTATTTTATAATTCTCCCATGTGAACATGGGTGTTTTACATAGCCACTGCTGCATAACTTACTGTGAAAATTTACTGGTTCAAAACAAAAACTTTAATTTGCTCATGATTTTGTGGAAGAGTTCAGTTAGCAGGTCATGTCTGATACATGTGGCAGGAGATGTAGTGTCTGGAGGTGGTGGGATCCATTTCCTGGATGGTTTCCTTATCTATGTATCTTAGTGCTCTCACTGTCTTCCTCTGTATTTTATCTGATTTTCTACAAGATGCATGAGACCTGAGCTCTTTTCTTTTTCTTTTTTTTAATGGAATGTTTGTCTCAGGATAAGTATACTTCATATAGGGTTCCTAGAATGTAAACTACTAGGCCATTCAATTATGCTTCCTACTGGCCCAGCATCACTTTTGCAGTATTTTATTGGTCAGACTCACGTGAGTGAAGTACACTACTCCAGCTCTTGAGAGAGGAGAGACAAGTTCATGTGAGAAGAGACATACTGTTGATATTTTATGAACAGAGGCTGCTGCTATGTGTATATTAGATTTATTTGGTTTAGAAAACCAGAATTTGATGACTTACATGTTGTGATTACCATTTGATCAGCAAGAGTTATAACAACTATTATTTTAACTGCTAAAATTATTAATGGTGTGCATGTTCCCATAAATTTATTTTACAGAACTAGTAATCAGTGTTTAGTGTCAAAAGTAGATTACTGATTAACACCATGATACCATACACGTTTCTTGATTGACCTTTAAAAGTAGCTGTTTACAAAGATTTCACACTGTGTGAGTGGAGTGAATGCAACTTTCCTTAATTATGAGTTTCTTTTAAATGCACACACACATAATCCATGATTTATCATAAAAAGCATAGTATGACAGGTCCAGATATTCTTTCAACAATAAATACTACAAAACTGTGAATTACATACAATGTCCGTCATCAATGTTACCATCATACGACAGTATTTAATGTTTGCTTGTAGGAAGATTAAAATGATTGTAGCCATATGTCACTGGATTCCACAATAAATTTTAAAACAAGATTATTAATTATGTTTGCCATTTTTCTTCCAGGAACTTTCAAAATCTGAAATGAAGACACTACTCAATAAAATAGTTTAAAAACCATGTTTAAAGTCTATAAATATTAAAGACTACAGGGTTACTATTTATTTTCAGAGAAAGCTTTTTAAATCATACATATAAATACTGAAACAATACATATTTATTCTCAATTATAAGCACCATTTTTTTTGAAAGTGATCGAAGTGTTTCATTGCATAATACAAATAGGGCAATCTAAGCATTTCTCATCGACCACTGAAAATGTGCAGAACTGCTGTCCTAAAAAACCCAAAGAGGCTTGAGAGGTCGTAGTAGCAATTCTTTTAAGCTTCCATTCATGTAGCAAGTAGATATCACAAAAGGGTCTAAAAATAAGTTTTCAAAACTTGGAATAATTCAGAAAATGAAAAGGAGATAGAAATATTAGTACTGAAATATTAATAAAATGCAAATACAAAAATATATTGCAAGTAATTATTTTCACTTAAAATTATCATCTTGTCAATTAAATCTCTATCTCTGACAATTTTCATTACAAAAGCATTAAAAGTTACTGCAAATTATTTTGAAATGCTTGGTAACTGCATATTGTAATTATTCTGTTGCTTAGAATAACCTTCTACATACAGGATTAGAAAATATTGGGAGCTAAAAAAACATATGTTTGATATGGATTCTTATATAATAAATATAAATATTGTGAATAATCATCTCACTGAATTTCTTTTTGTAGCATAATTGAATTTATGAGTTTTCTTCAAAATGCTGTAAGTTAAATAGAACATTTTATTTTATGTGAGACAATGCATGACTACTTCAAAGTGCTGTAGAATGTTCAACTTCATCAGCAAATTAAAAAAAAATAAAATAACATTTAAGTACATTTGTTGATCATCTAGTTGAGAAAATATTAAGATGATTTACTCATTGTTAGAGGCTTACTCATTATCAAGGGCTTAAGATAAATTCAAAGTGTCTACAATGTGTCTGCAGAAAAGTAGATCTGGCCGTATTTGTCAGAAAATATATCAATGTGTTTTATAAAACAGATGGATCAAACATATCATATTTTAACATTACATAACAAAAACAAATATTCTTGTTTTTGATCTACAAGACATAAAACTAGATGTTGCTTTTAGGCAAAAAAGTTCAATATTTATAAAATCAAAACAAATGTATTAGGTTATATCCAGAAACATAAATATACAAAAAACCAATAAATAAGTAAAACTTGTATTCATAAACAATGATTAACATACAGGAGAATATACATTTTATCAAACTGTGATCTCAAAAGTCTAGATCCATTTACCTATCAATTTGCCTATTAACCTGCATCTCTGTATGTGTGAGGATGCATGTGAGTGTGGATTTGTGTGTTTAATTACTTATTTTAAGATGTCATTTCTACCTGAAGGTGTCAGTTCATTGGTGACATGTAAAGAAATTAAATATACTGGAAAGAAGTCTAGAAATGAATATACAAACTCATTCTGAAAGCAGTGCTGTGTACTACATGATCTGTTTAACTTAATTCCAGATGTAGAAATTGGGGGCAAGAGAGTGTCCAGGCAATACAATTAAATATAGGAAATTCTTCTAAACTTCCGAAGAAAACCTATAAATTACTTAAAGTATTAAGTGAATAACAAAATACAGTATACCATTGCAACTATAGTTGATAATACTGCATTGTGTATTTGAGAGCTGCTAAGAGTAGATCTTAAAAGTTATCATAAGAAAAAAATTCTCGTTCTATGTATGTTGATGGATGTCAAGTAGACTTACTGTGGTGATCATTTTGCAGTATAGACAAATATTGAATCATTATGCTGTACACCTGAAATTAATGTGTCAGTTTGGTTCAGTCGCTCAGTTGTGTCCGAATCTGTGCACCCCATGAATCACAGCATGCCAGGCCTCCTTGTCCATCACCAACTCCCGGAGTTCACTCAGACTCATGTCCATCGAGTCAGTGATGCCATCCAGCCATCTCATCCTCTGTCGTCCCCTTCTCATCCTGTCCCCCAATCCCTCCCAGCATCAGGGTCTCTTCCAATGAGTCAACTCTTCCTATGAGGTGGCCAAAGTATTGGAGTTTCAGCTTCAACATCACTCCTTCCAATGAACACCCAGGACTGATCTCCTTTAGGATGGACTGGTTGGATCTCCTTGTAGTCCAAGGGACTGTCAAGAGTCTTCTCCAACACCACAGTTCAAAAGCATCAATTCTTTGGCACTCAGTTTTCTTCACAGCTAACTCTCACATCCATACATGACCACTGGAAAAACCATAGCCTTGACTAGATGGACCTTTGTTGGCAAAGTAATATCTTTGCTTTTCAGTATACTGTCTAGGTTGGTCATAACTTTCCTTCCAAGGAGTAAGCGTCTTTTAATTGCATGGCTGCAGGCACCATCTGTAGTGATTTTGGAGTCAAAAAAAAATAAAGTCTGACACTGTTTCCACTGTTTCCCTATCTATCTGACATGAAGTGATGGGACTGGACGCCATGATCTTCGTTTTCTGAATGTTGAGCTTTAAGCCAACTTTTTCACTCTCCTCTTTCATTTTCATCAAGAGGCTTTTTAGTTCTTCTTCACTTTCTGCCATAAGAGTGGTGTCATCTGCATATCTGAGGTTATTGATATTTCTCCTGGCAATCTTGACTCCAGCTTGTGCTTCTTCCAGCCCAGCGTTTCTCATGATGTACTCTGCCTATAAGTTAAATAAGCAGGGTGACAATATACAGCCTTGACGTACTCCTTTTCCTATTTGGAACCAGTCTGTTGTTCCATGTCCAGTTCTAACTGTTGCTTCCTGACCCGCATACAGGTTTGTCAAGAGGCAGGTCAGGAGGTCTGGTATTCCCATCTCTTTCAGAATTTTTCACAGTTTATTGTGATCCACACAGTCAAAGGCTTTGGCATAGTCAATAAAGCAGATATCAATGTCTTTCTGGAAATCTCTTCCTTTTTCAATGATCCAGCAGATGTTGGCAATTTGATCTCTGGTTCCTCTGTCTTTTCTAAAACTAGCTTGAACATCTGGAAGTTCACGGTTCACGTACTGCTGAAGCCTGGCTTGGAGAATTTTGAGCATTACTTTACTAGCCTGTGAGATGAGTACAATTGTGTGGTAGTTTGAGCATTCTTTGGCATTGCTTTTCTTTGGGATTGGAATTAATGTGTCAATTACACTTTAATTTCAAACCCAAATGAATATGCTAACTGCTAAGTCACTTCCATCATGTCTGACTCTGTGTGACCCCATAGACAGCAGCCCACCATGCTCCCCCGTCCCTAGGATTCTCCAGGCAAGAACATTGGAGTGGGTTGCCTTTTCCTTCTCCATTGCATGAAAGTGAAAAGTGAATGGGAAGTTGCTCAGTTGTGTGTGACTCTTTGCAACCCCATGGACTGCAGCCCATCAGGCCCCTCCATCCATGGGATTTTCCCGGCAAGAGTACTGGAGTGGGGTGCCATTGCCTTCTCTGATTCTTCTTCTTTAATTTCAAACCAAAATGAATATAGATAGCCATAAAAATCAGAAAAACATCATTTCTTTTTTTTTTTTTTGGTATCTATGCTATTTTATGAGGGATACAGATTCACATTTAATCAGTATAGTGTATATTTGGGAATTTTGGAAGAAAACAAGTGTTACAATTATTTTTCTGTGAAGAAGGAGAACTAAATTGAAAGTCCAAATAAACTTCCATTATGGACTTAGAGGTCAGGCATCTTATGCAGAATTAATATGAGCAAGAAATCTTAAATATTTTTTACTAATGTTCTTTGAAAATAATTGTTCATCTATTACTGGGTAATAAAATTATAATGAGTATTAATATGACTTGATTTCTTGAGTAGAAGAAAAACTGTTCTTTTAAAACTGATTCACATACTCTGGTTTCTTGCAAACCTGAATAAAGAGAACATCTTAAAAATAAAGTTGAAGCTTATTGTAAATGAATAAATAAAAGTATGTAAATATCTAAATAAAGACAACAATTAGACCTGGAATAATCAGTTTCATTAATAATTATAAATCTAATAGTCCAGAGCTATTTTTATTTTCCCATGGATATGCACTCAAAGGTTATGTGCCCCTATAATGTGTTTTCTGTAACTCTGTCTTTATCCTTTGGAAAGACTCTAGATTTTCTGCCGAAGCAAAGTATATCAATTGTTAAAACAAGGACCGCTTGAGTTCTTGAACAAATAGAGCAGCTAATGTATGACTTCACCTGTGCCCTTTACATACACAAATACTGACCCACTAAAGAACAGGCCTGTTGTAAGTGTTGGACCAAAGAATAAGGAGAGTCTTTAAAAAACACACAGTGAAGTTCCGTGTAGCCTTTTGTGAGACTTCAGCCTCAGGCATTTTATTTTCATGCTCATTAATTCTGATTTTGTCACAAATGAAAGAGAGATTTTTGAAAGGTTATGATATTCAGGACTCGCCACTGTGATTCATATCCACTTACAGTTTAGTCCACTGAGTGTTTCAAAGTGAGAACAAGGCACTGAAGCAAACTCTCAACTCAGTATATAAAATATGGGGCATGCTTTGTGCGTATTTACCCAGAGACTAAACATTTTTGCTTATAAAACAGAGGGTTATCTAGAATCATTACCAGGATTAATTGTGATACATTATACAAACTGCCTTCTAAACCAAGGCAAAATACTTAGGACTTATTAAATATTTTAATTCCCATTAGACAGACACTATTACAAAATGCAGAGAGCAACCCTTTTAAATAATTGTCAAAAGATGAGGAAGGTTGTCATCCTCATATGCTTCACGCATTTTTCCGTCTAGCTGTTTCATTTTCTTTTACCAGCTGCTGGTTACCTCCTCTCAGTCCTTCTTGCTTTGTGCGAGAAGTCATTCACATTCTTCATAAACTAATTTCCCTCAGTCAGTGAAGGAAAATTGTTCACTCTGTCAGGAGAAGGATGCTGTTAAGAAACATATATTACAAAAATGTCTTCAGTATTCATACCCTTAAAACCCATGGTTAGGATAGTAAAATGTTCTCACTTGTACAAAAATGATTGCATACTTCATACAGAGTAGGACTTTTCCTACCTTCCTGTGTCAGTAGCTTTTCCAAACAGGGAACAGAAGTTGAATGCAACTTTTTATCATATTAGATAAAGGCATCACAGAAATAAGAAATATAGAAAGTATGACTTGTCATGACTTACTTCCTCACAATTATCTTGGCATCTACTGTATCATTTGCCAGAGGCAGCCTTCATATTCCCAAACCAAGTCCATGCCAGGCTTACAGTACCATGCTTGTGCTGTGTATAAATAGCACCCTAGCTGTAAATTATGCACCTACAGATGCTTTTCTAAAATGTTGTCAGCACCAACAGGTAAGATTTAGTGTGTAGAATCATGAAAAAAATTAAAATAATAACACTGAAATTTTCATATCCGTTGTAAAAAAATGTTCACGAAATACTGAATATTGAACTTGAATATTCTAGCTAAATAACCATGAGTAATGAAGAATGCTAGTGCATTGCTTTTATATAAATCTTTCTTATTTCTTTTGCTAATTACTTAAATTATCATCATTTAAAGAAGGCAATATTCATATTGTTATTATTCTCTTAAAATTACAAAAGATATAAAATATAAATGATACAATATTATTCAAATGATGTATTAGAATGCTTAAAAGCTTTAACTATTGGTCATCTGCTCTGTCCAAGCCTCTCTAAACCAACTAAGTAGACAGTTTTATAAGGACTATAACAATTTCATCTTGCAGTGTTATTTTGTTTTAACATATCATTTGATATATTTTAAAAAATCTGCAAAGTTAACCATAAAAACTTCTTAAATGCTTCCTGTATTCATGTTAAGCTTAAGACAGTGAAAATATATGTGGATGTTTGGGATCATAAAGCAATATAAATAATCCCTTAAAGTTAACATCCGGGCTATGCGCTTGAGTACTGAAGGCAGAAGGTCTAATTCAAATCTTGTATCTTCTATTTGCAACTCAAAGATCTTGTGCAACATGATGTATTATGCCTTAGATTTCAATCTGTGTAATGAAGGTTATATCCATCTCAAATGGTTCTTGTGAGATTATAAGTAAAACACTTAGATCAGTGCCTGGTCCATGGTATGATTACTATTAATTAGTAATAATACTAATAATAGTAATAATCCATAATATGATTACATATTAATAACAGTATGATTAATATTAATTATTACTATTGTTATTTCTGATGTCAAAAAATTCGCTATTAATCTGACAATTAAAAATATTATGATCTCTATATTATGAAACTGGCTCAAATAACAGATTAGAACAGAAGATTGAAGAGAAAATTTGGTGTATCGAAAAAAGGGATGCATATTTATGTGTGCTGTGTGCTAAGTTGATTCAGTTGTATCAGACTCTCTACAACCCCATGGACTCTACCCACCAGGCTCCTCTGTCCATGGAATTTTCCAGGCAAGAATACTGGAGTGAGTTGCCTCTTCCAGTGGATCTTTCCAACACAGGGATTGAACCCTTATCTCCTGAATCGGCAGGTGGATTTTTTTTGTTTTTTTTTTTTTAACCACTGAGCCACCTGGGAAGTCCATTCTACCGGACACGGAAGTTATACTGAGAATTCATTTGGTGCATTTTCCGTCTTGTTGGGAGTGAGTAGGACAGTGTTCCCACTCATGTTTCTCCAATTGAGAAGGCCTAGATGAACTTATGGAAAATATGGTCTACGTCTTAAATGCACTCAGGATTAGGTCCTTCTCTCTCTTGTGAAAAATGCTAATGATTGGCTAATTAAGGAGAGGGGCTCTGGAGTCATGTGTTCAGAGGTAATTGCTAAACAGGAATGTGATATCTGTGAGGGTCTCCAGAAGAAGGAGACCTGGGAAACCACAAATACACAAAGAATGAATCAGGATTTCATTATCTGCCACACAGAGGCCCCTGGAGAAAATGTTTGTATTATTTAGGACTTCCCAAGTAGTGCAGTGGTGAAGAATCTGCCTGCAATGCAGGAGACCCAGGTTCATTCCTTGGGTCAGGAATATCTCTTGGAGCAGGGAATGGCTACCCACCTGCAGTATACTTGCATGGAAAATTCCATGAGCAGAGGAGTCTGGTGGGCTACAGTCCATGAGGCTGCAAAGAGTCAGATGAGCAACTAAGAATAAGCACAAGAAGGATTCAGGCATCAGTCATCCTCCTTTTCCCCTCCCCTCACCTCCATATTCTACCCCAGTCTTGGGTTTGCAAAAGCTAAGAAAAAAGAAAGGAGACAAAGAAGCAAAGCTACTAAACTGACCTCCTTTGAATTCCTCAAGCTTTGTGTTCATCTCTTACACCCAGGATGGTGAACTTGTGGGAACAGGTGCTCTCCTTGCCTTGCCTGGCTAATGCTGAAGTTGCAGGGTCACTTTATATAACCTTGTGCAACTGATCTTCCCTAAAATAGCCCACATTTTTACCTTTG
Organism: Bison bison bison; assembly: GCF_000754665.1. Lineage (NCBI taxonomy): Eukaryota > Metazoa > Chordata > Mammalia > Artiodactyla > Bovidae > Bison > Bison bison. The sequence continues at coordinate 5,044,854 of NW_011494919.1, read as the reverse complement.
AGACCAGGCCAGATGTTACTTACATTAGACAGTGTATTGACTGTCTTTGTAATCAAAGACAGAGAATCAAGCTGTATATTTTTTTTTCCTTTGTATTGGTTAATTGCTTAATCACAGTTTTTTGTTTGTTTGTTTTGTTTTTAGGGGGTTTTTAACTGTTTCAGTCTCTTCATCTGGAAAATGACTGTGTAGGGCAAGATGATATGAATGCTTTTTCTGGCAGCTCTGATTAGAAGGCTCAGTTGTAGTATAACTATTTGTTAGGAAGTGACCATTTACATTTGACTGAGCTGGAGATTTTGTCACTGTGTCAGTCATTGAATTTTTGATCACATATCATTGATGAGCATCATCATTTTGATTATTCTATCTTGAATGATTGAAAGGTATTTCCGCCCACTACTTACCCTCACTTCACTCAAGTTTTTAAGTGCTTTCAAACAATAGTTTAATATTCATGGAGTTAAAGCCTTTTCTGAGAGCTTTCAGTATTAATTTTTCCTTGATTGTATATTGAGAAGTAAAAATATCAAATTTTAAAATGTCTATATTTGTTCTGATTTTTATCCTCTCTCAAGTATTTCTGGCTGTTCTTTTTCCTGTTGGCACTATTGAATGTACCATAGTAAAACTGGGGATTTAAGACGTATTCATTTGTCATGTGTGCTTTCCCATTTATTGTTTTATAATAGATAATATCAGTTTTTGAACTCATGAATTTTTTATTTTGACATTAATATCTTTTTTGCTTTCCTGAATAGCTGAATCTGATAAATGTTGATTTTATTATTATACAAAGCAGGAAAATAAGTAAACTCTGCTTATATTTAATTTATATGAGACAATTTTAATTTTTATACAGTGAAGCTTTTCATAATTTGGGGATATATATATCTTTAAGAACATCTTGAGTGTGTCTAAAATTTGACCTGAGTATCAGACAAATTTGCCTTCTTGAAACATATTTATAAATATAATATGAGAGATGTTTTGTAATATATAAAAGGTTTTCTGAATATTACACAATGTTAATAAACTAATTATTTTCAATTTAATATATTCATTATTTCAAATACTATATTATTTCCAATTTCACATTTTTATTTCAAAACTTGAAATACACAATGACCAACTCTTTAACTCCTTGAACTCCGCTTGTATTATTTACTTCAATTTTAATATTTTTGATAAACTTTGCAGTTGAAAACGAACTACATGCTGTCATAAGCAAAAATAAAAAGAATAGAATCTCTTGTACTCAAATGTCCTAAGCCTCACACTGAAAAGTATTTGCCAACTCTATTATGCTAGATATTTATAACACCAGGAAAATGAATACTATGATTTTCCCAGCACTGATAGGGTGATAACCCATTTGAGTTTTCTCAGTGTTACAGCCTTTCCTCAGAACCTTAGCTCTTAGGGCTCTTGTGACATACTGTGCTTTGGCTCTGAAATAAATTTTATAATTCAATTTCCAAGATGAATAGAAGCCAACATTTCTTGTCATTTCTGATTCATCATTAGATAGATTGATTGTGTGCTGTGCTCAGTCATGCAGTCAAGTCCGACTCTTTGCAAATGCATGGACTGTAGTCTCCTCTGTCTATGGGATTTTTCCTAGCAAGAATACTGGAGTGGGTTGCCATTTCTTCCTCCAAGGTTTCTTCCTGACCTAGGGATTGAAGCTGTATTGGCAGGTAGATTCTTTACCACTGAGCCACCTGTGAAGCCCATAGGTTGATTAACATTTATTTGGCACTGTTTTCCACAGTGTTGAGTCCCAATCACATTCCCAGTAAGAAGTAACCACAGGAATGCAAATTAACTCTTTCAAGTATGCATTTTCAGGCCAACTGGCTTTCAATTCCAAAAGTAAATGCACCTTGTGAGATAACTAATTGTAGCCTAAATTATATTGTTAGGGTCAAATGTTGCAAAATTGAGAGATATTAAAAGAATATTTGGTTGATTAAGAGAGAGAAATAGTGTCAGGTTCCAGAAAGTAGATGAGATAGATGTTATATCACGTTACAATATATCAAACAAAAAGTAAACATATATATGAATGAATATTTTAGATGTTCACCAACATTGAAATAAAATTAAAAAAAATAATTTAGGATGCCTCTCCTTCTAAATAATTAGGAGAGACATTCTAAGGTTGTTCAGTGGTAAAGAATCTGCCTGCTAATGCAAAAGATTCAGGTTCAATCCCTGGATTGGGAAGATATTCTGGAGAAGGAAATCGCTACCCACTCCAGTAGCTTCAGCTTTAGCATCAGTCCTTCCAATGAATATTCAGAGTTGATTTCCTTCAGGATTGACTGGTTTGATCTCCTTTCAGTCCAAGGGACTTTTAAGAGTCTTATTCAATACCACAGTTCAAAAGCATCAAATCTTCAGTGCTCAGCCTTAGTGGTCCAACTCTCACATAGCTTTGACTAGATGGATCTTTGTCAGCAAATTAATGTCTTTGCTTTTTCATATGCTGATAGGTTTGCCATATGCTTCCCTGGTGGCTCAAACGGTGAAGAATCTGCCTGCAATGCAAGAGACCTGAGTTCAGTCCCTGGGTCAGGAAGATCCCCTGAGAAGGGAATCGCAACCCACTCCAGTATTCTTGACTGGAGAATTCCATGGACAGAGGAACCTGGTGGGCTACAGTCTATGGGGTCAAAAAGAATCGGACATAACTGAGTGACTAATGCACACAGGTTTGTCATAGGTTTTCTTTCAAGGGGCAAGCTTCTTTTAATTTCATGGCTGTATTCACCATCTGAAGTGATTTTGGAGCCAAGGAAAATAAAGTCTGTCATTGTTTCCATTGTTTCCCCATCTATTTGCCAGGAAGTGATGGGACCAGATGCCACAATCTTAGTTTTCTAAATCTTGAGTAAACCAGTGTTTTCACTCTCTTCTTTCACCTTCATCAAGAGGATCTTTAGTTCCTCTTAGCTTTCTGTCATAAGGGTGGTGCCATCTGCATATCTGAGGTTATTGATATTTCTCCTGGCAATCTTGATTCCAGCATGTGTTTCATCCAACGTGGCATTTCTCATGATGTACTCTGCATATAAGTTAAATATGCAGGGTGACAATATACCGCCTTTCCCAATTTTGAACTAGTCCTTTGTTCCATGTCTAGTTCTAACTGTTGCTTATTGACCTGCATATCAAAAGGTAAGTTTCTATAAATTGTTTTATATGCAAGAATTTTAGGAGGGAAATGGAGTAGTGCATATACAGAAAGAGATTACTTTAAATAATTTAATGAATATGTCTGAAAATTATCTGGTGAAGCTTCTTAATCATGAATTATATTCATGTAGTTGTTTTATTTATGAAAGTCAGTCCCTATCCAATGTTCTGGCAAAACACGGAAGTATAAAACCTGATAAAAGGATGAGTAGAAAGTCTATATAAAATGAAGACTGTTCTGCTACTAAAGATCCCCTGCCATTCTAGGATGGTGTACTGACTCTTCTTATGCATAAAATACATGAAAAGTGAATCTTGTTATTGCTAAATGTCTCAACTACCCTAAATCACCTATAAGCATAAAAAAAAATACATTTCATTCACACTTGAAAAATTTAGAGGATTATAGACATAGCTATTCTTCATAGAAATGCATTCTTTATAAAATACTATTTTGAAGTAAATCCCAGGATATCTATAATAGGATAAATTCATGCATTCCTAGCATAGTAGATTACAGAGACTTCAATGTACTCATATTCTATATTTCAGTACAATGGAATAACAAAGCATAAAATTAACTTATCAAGGAAGTACATACAAATGCCATTTTATATTTTTCTCTTTACACAAAGCAACTTACACCCCCTTCCTTTATTTTTAATCAACCATGTAATAGGCATAGTAAATCGAATGAGAAATTGGTACAAATTAACTATCTGTCTCTATTAAGATACTTATAAGAAAATATTTTTTAAAAAGAAAGCTTTAAACAGTATCCTAGCCTGATTTTAAAATCCGCATATGTTTTGAGTAAAATATTGTTTAGTCTCTATACATTTGCATTATCCTTCATAATAACAGGTAAGTATTGCCAGGGACTGTCATAAAGGTCGAATTACCTTATGCCCTGGTTTATACTAGGCATTTTGTAGAACTCCTTAATGATCTGGTTCTGAGTTTATTGTCATCATTATGATATAAAAGGCAAACAAACTACAGTGAGAGGGATTCTATCACTGACAATAACAAAACAGGTATACTGCAGAAGAGTTCAAATAAACAAACTGCAATTCAATTTATTCTTAGCCTTGCTCATTTTGATTTTTGTTAGTGATATACAGGATAGTTACAATAGAATACACTTTATTATCAAGGTTGCAGAGACTGTATGGGTCTACACTGGCTTAAAATTTTGCATCTAAAATCCTATTAATAGAGCAGAAACTGTGCTTCTAATATATTTACTTCATTTTTCCTACTCTTGTCTGAAAAGAAAAAAAAAAAGAGCTATGATATAATGTACACTTAACATTAGACAAAACACTGAGACTTGTATGACTATGGTTTTAAAAAGAAAAACTGGTTACATAGAGTTTCTCTGAGAGCCTACTCATTAAGTGTCAGAATAACAGAACACTTTATAGGAAGAGCATGTAGCATACCAGTTTCTCATAAAAATGTATTATAATAAATAAAATTAGTTTGGTCCTCATGAGATTAGTCTTTTCATTTACTTATTTTTCTTAGACAATTTATTTTGAAAGTCAAGCATCTGAAAACATTCAAATTTAATGTATTGCCCTCTGAAATCATGATAAAATTTCATGTAATAATATCTCACATTGTCATGTAATGTCATGTAATGATATATCACATGTAATGATATCTCACAACAGAGAAGAGACTGTTCCCTCAATCTATATTTATTAGATGCCTTCTAAATGCTCACTGTATTCACACATAATGTAAAAATGATGAGTAACCCTTATAAGTAGACAAAACATGAATAAATCATGTCAAGCAGTGATTCAAACAGTGATATGAGTTATGGAAAAATTCAGGAAAGTCAGAGACATAAGGTGGGGTCTGTGATGGTGAGATATTTTTTCTTTACACAGGGCTGTGAAAAAGACCTCCCTGAATAAGTGATATATTTAAGCACAAACTTGAAGACAGGAAGTGAACCAGAAAATATCTAGAGAATAGTTCTCCAGGCAGATGGTGTAACAAATTAAAAGGCCCTGTGGTAGGAACATACGTGGCATGATTAAAGGCAGCAAGAAATTGAATGACCAAGGTGAAGATTGAGGCTAAAAGTAGTGAGTGAAGGAGATAGTGAAAAGAAATGAGAAAGTAAGGGGTTAAGGTGCCTTAAACAACTGGATGAATGAAGCTGCCATTAACCAAAACCTGAAGGGAAACCTGAAGATGAAGCAGGTTTGAGAGCTCTGAATAAGGAGTTCACATGAGGTTTATTCAGGTCGATATGTTGTCAGACCTCCCACTGTCGGGGTTAAGATGGTTATTCTGGAATATAAAAGAGAAGTCTGGACCGGAGATAAAAAGTTAACACTCATGATTATTAAGTTGGAATTTAAAGTCTTGAAAATGGATGCAATCACCAGAGGAGGAAAAACAGAAAGAGCAAAGATTCAGGGACTGTATCATGGTTCAGAGACCATTGGTTAGAGCTGAACTAAAATCTTGGAGAGAACTCAAAGCTTAAAGATGTGAAAAGGCCACTCTGTAGGGCCAATGGCTTTGCTAGAGGACTGGCACCTCCTGCAAACCTGTGGCCTTACAGAAAGCAAGCCAGAAGACGAAGTACCTTGAAATATGTCTCCCCATCCTCCGATCTCCTATTCCTCCATCTGTTGACCCCTACAGGAAACCAGAAGGGCAGGAAGCTCAATTGAAGTAGTCCCTAGAAACTAAATTTATGGGATGGATCAAGAGGAAATAAGAGAATAATAGATCAGTAGGGGGAAAGGGAGACTAGCTAGCACACATGGAATGGAGAGTACGTTGGGATTAAATAGGGTTAGTGATGATTCTAGCAAGTATGGTGGAGGAAGAGAGGGTAAGGAAAAAGGTATTCATAAGAAAGTCATAATAATGGGAGACTTTTTTGGTTCAATGTTTAAGACTTTGCCTTTCAATGCAAGGGGTTGCTTTCAAATTCATGTTTGATCCTCTGTTGGGGAGCTAAGATCCCACATGCCTTGCAGCTAAAAAAAACAAAAGGTAAAACAGAAGCAATATTGTAACAAGTTCAATAAACACTTTTAAAAATGGTCCACATCAAAAGAAATCTTAAAAATAATAATGAAATATGCATTCTGCTAAGGAGTAAAGTGGGCTTCCCAGGTGGTTAGTGGTAAAGAATTTGCTTGCCAATGCAGGAGACATAAGAGACGTGGGTTCGATCCCTGGGTTGAGAAGATTCCCTGGAGGAGGGCATAGCCACCCACTCCAGTATTCTTGTCTGGAGAATCCCATGCAAAGAGGAACTTGGTGGGCTACTAGTCCATAGGTTTGCGACTGAAGGGACACGACTGAAGCAAATTAGCAGTCACACAAGGAGGAAAGTAGGAAAAGGAAAGAGAAATAGTTAACAGTTGGATCAGTAGGCTATAGGTCCTGGTATATTTGAAGAACTGCTGGAGTTAGGTTAGAGTAGAAAGTGGTCAGGAAAGAAAATAGGTGATGATAAGAGAAGGAAATGGTCACTGTGGCTGCAGTTACTGTTGGGGTCACTGTACCCTGATGGAAGTGTGTGGTTGAGGAAGATTAAAGAACAAATAGAGGGATTAGTCTGGGTATGGAGATACAGATGCATTCATCTTGTCAAGAACCTGAAATGATCTTAAATCTTTCTCATGTTATGTGGAGGCCAAGGTGGTAGTATCCGATTAAGAAGTAGCTAATTATGGAGATATTTTTTTAAATTAATGCCTATGTATTCCTAAAATTCTCTTTATAATTAGCTCATATTACCCAAATGAAGAAAAGGAAAACTAGTGTCAGACTGTTTAGGGATACTTTCCAGAACATATTGGTATTATTTGGGTCATATTTTCAGTTTGCTTAGGAATACTTGTAAACTCAGAAGTATTTCTCACTACTTAGTGACATGCATTTTATATATGATTCTTTTGAATAATAAAAGAACATCACAACTTATTCTCTATGCCTTTTGAGTAAATAAGCTACCACCTACTTTTGATGTAATTATCTTTGAAAAGGAGAAAGGAGAGTCAGGAACAGATTTCTTGTGGGTAGAAATTAATAGAAAGGAACCACTATAGCAGTGGGAGCCTTGGGCAGGCAAGCTGTCTGTCTCCTCTATGTTCTGAGTCTCGAAAAGACACTTAATTTTCTCAGAATAAGCCTAGGAAAAACCCAAGAGCAATGAAGTCATGTCATGGACCAGGACAGCTTACCACAATCTTGTCAGCCAGAATATACATCCTCAAGAACAGATGCTCAGACATTGAGAATATATACTCTGGGAACAGAGACAGGATTATAGGAACAAGACCATGAAAACTGCAATGAAAGAAAGGGGAAGGAGGATCATGGTGGGATGGAGAGTTGCTGCCATGCCTGGTTATGTTCACATAAACAAGAAAAAAAATTTTCTAATTCTGTTTTTTTTTAATTGACAAAAATTTTGGGGTAAATTTGTCTGTTTCAGACTACTCTGATTCTCTGTTTCTGTTAGGTATTATTGGAGGGAAAGAGCACATTGAGGAGAGAGGAGGGTTTGGAGCACTACTGACTGGATTTTGTCTGTAGATACAGAATTAAACTAGATGACAGCTGCTTTTATATATTTTCTCTGGGACTGTTCTGTTTCTTTCCCTTTAATTTAACATCAATAAAAATGTGTTGTGGTTTATTAACTAGTAAAGTAAGTTTAGTAACCTCAGAACAATGTCTATTCCACTCTTGCCCAAACATTTTAGGGTATTGTTTAGTGGCTGTCATGTCCAACTCTTTTGCGACCTCATGGACTATAGCCCACCAGGCTCCTCTGTCCATGGGATTTCCCAGGTAAGAATACTGGAGTGGTTTGCCACTTCTTTTTCCAGGAAATCTTCCTAATCTAGGGATCAAGCCTGCATTGACCAGTGAATTCTTTACCACTGAGCCACCAGGGAAGACTTTGGGGTAATAAATACATTCACAAAAGAAGGAAGCTTAATTTGATTGTATGTCCACCAGCTTTTGCTTCTTGTTATAGTATTTATCGAGCTTTCCAGGTGGCACTAGTGCTAAAGAACCTACCCGCCAATGCAAGAGAGGGAAGAGATGTGGGTTCTGTCCCTTGGTCAGGAGAATTCCCATGCAATCCACTCCAGTATTCTTGCCTGGAGAATCCCACAGAGAGAGGAGCCTGGTGGGTTGCATGGGGTCTTTGTCCATGGGGTCACAAAGAGTCAGACACTACTGAAATGACTTAACACAGCACACCACATAGTACTGACCACTCTTTGAGATTATACTCTTAAATTATAATTTACTTGCTTCTCGTCTGTTGCTTCCCAAATAAAAATGATCAAAAGGACCTTGTTTGCCTGGTTTAGCCCTGTGTGTTCAGATCTTGGGATGAAGCTAGGAAGAAAATGAATGAATGAATGAATCATGAATCAGTTCTGGATCTTCACATTTTTGATCAAGAAATGCCCTCAGGCAGCATATTCACTGGGAACGACTTCTTTCAAGAAATGCTGTTCTCAAAGGTTTAGTTCTTTCATGTCTCAAGTTTTAAGAAAATAACTCTACTACAAACTCAATTCAACTAAACATAAGCCTTTGAAGTAGTTTGACATGAAACCTCATCCACAAATGCCTATAAAATGCAAAGATAGAAATCACAGAGTTTAAAACTGTATGACTTTATAAAATAAATTCACAATAAAATAAAATATATATACATATACACACACATTTGTCTACAGTTTAGATATCTTTTCTAAAAATAAAGAATGTTTAGATTCCTTCATCAATCATTTCAAAAAGAAAATAATTATCATTAATGAATGCTCCAAAGAGTCCATTCTGTTGTTGCCAGAAATAAAATAGCAAGGTCTATTTCAATACAGCAAGTCACACTCTGTTTATTAGCCAAATTTCTGTCATAGTTATTTATTCCAGTGTTTCCTCCAAAAGGCATATAACTCCACTAGTTTTGAATCATACTAAAGGATTATTCAAGATGATCTGGCTTTAAATGAAGATGAATATTATGATTCTAAATATAACGGTTCAGCAATTTTTTAAAAGACAAAAGCAGAACAGAGTTCAATACACTTACTAATCTATGTCACAAATAACACAGATTATCATTATCAAAAATTGCCCCCAAAGTGCAATCATAAATTATATAATACCCATTAACATTGGTTTGAAAGGACACTTGTAATAGGCAAACAGATTCACATAGATAAAACCAGCAGTTCCTTAAAATTTTAATATAAGGTGATCTATTTTAAGGTAAAATTTTCTTTAATAATTAATTATGTGAGATAAAGTATTTGTGTTTTCTTTTTTTGAAAGTAAAATTATGAAAAATTTTATATAACAAATAATTTCCTTAGAGAAAAAATGGTCTATAATGTAGAATATTAAAGATAATATTTGATTTGATATATCCTGAGAACTCTATTGTCAAGTGCTATGATATCTCTTGGTTTGACATTTGTTCTGAACTTCAAAAAATAACAAATAGCTGGAGGCTTTTCTTGATATCACTGGACAAAATCATTGCTCAGTTACTGAACTTAGAAAGTTCAGGAAAATGTAAATAAATTTGACATAACCATCTGCATTTGCTAACATAAAATAAGGCAGAATCTTATTATAGAAAAAAATTTAATTGAATACCATTTAAGAAGTGAAATACATAAAGATAAATTGTTACATTTTCATGGGATTGAAAGGAAATTATACATGTTTATTGCAATAATAAAATATTGTATCAAGCCAAACTGGATTTTCCTTGCAAATTCTTCCTTTAGTTTGATTCTCATGAAAATCTGTTCCAAATTCCAGTATGTATGCACATATGTGCATGAACAGCCATGTAAATGTTTGTTAGTATGTCCTATGTCCTGTTTGCTGTCCCAATCTTTATCCTGGTCCAAATTTGTTCTTGCCTGTATTACGTTTACTATCTTTCTGTCTTTCACAACTTCATTTATGGTCCTGATTCATTTTACATAAAATAAAGTCAGTACCACCCAACCATCTTACTCAGCTGGTTCTTATGGCCCTATGGAGTCCTATAGTTGGCCCTATGGAGCACTCCTTTTTTTTTTGTATTGGCATGTGGAATCCCCAAAAAATTGCTTTTGGCCAAGGATCTGATTAACCTCAAATTGGATAAAGCAAAGGTTGTATCAGATACCTATTCACTCAGAAATGCCTGTCCACTTAAAATGAATCATTTTTTTGTGTGTATGCTTAGTCACTCAGTCATGTCTGACTCTTTGTGACCCCTTGGACTGTAGCCTGCCGGGCTCCTTTGTCCATGGGATTCTCCAGGTAAGAATATGGGAGGGGGTCGTCATTCCCTTCTCCAGGGGATCTTCCCAACCCAGGGATAGAATCCAGGTTTCATACATTGCAGGCAGATTCTTTACCAACTGAGCCACCAGGGAATCAACTGCCTGTTAACATCTTGGGTATGATATATGCTGAAAGCAAAGTCCTTGTGAATTTGGGGTGCTGGCCTATAGCACACATTTTAAATCAAGAGTATAATATGATGCTCTTTTCCTATTGCCTGACTACACTATACAGTAATCAAAGCATGGAGGTACGAGTGATACTCTCACAGTTACAAACACATTCCTGAATTTCTCCATCTTTCACAAAGGGCATTAGACTACTTGTTTGAAAGTCTTTGTGTGCAAGTGTAAAAACTCTTATTTTTCCTCCGAGAGCCACAATAATGTTTTTATCAAACTGGAAGTAGGCACTTCCAAGGACCTATCATTATATTTTTGTTTTATATACTTATTTATTTATTTTTAATTGAAGGATAATTGTTTTACAGTATTGTGTTGGTTTCTACCAAACATCAGCATGAATCAGCCATAGGTTTACCCATGTCCCCTCCCACTTGAGCATCCCTCTCACCTCCCTCCCCATCCCACCACTCTAGGTTGGTACCAAGCCCCGGTTTGAGTTCCTTGAGTCATACAGCAAATTCCCATTGGCCATCCGTTTATATGTGGTAATGTATGTTTCCATATTAGTAATTTACCTTATTTTACTGCACAAAGAGGCAATAAACAGTGCTGCTATTTTGGCTGGAATGCTGGACTCTAATTAGGAAGATGTGATACGTTGGTTCATATCATGTGGGCATGAAAGAACACATCTGGAACTCAGGCTATGTGTTGAGACATATTTTACTATTTTTTAAGTCAATCAATCAAAGTTAATGGGCTGGTTCTGATCAGTCCATCAATGACAGAGTTGTCAGGAATGAAGCTTTGAGTTTCTGCAAGAGAAAAATATTGTTGCTAAGTTGAATTTATCTGAGGATAAAAAGAGGAAAGAAATTGTTTATTTTCTGGTGTTATGATTGGTTCAGTATGTGAGGACTGTAGTAATGGTATGCATGTCTTCCTTCCTTACTGGGTCATTCATACTTTTATGCATATTATTTAAATTTCCCATGCATATATTCCTACTTTTTATATAAAGTATATGCAGTGGTTAATTTTATAATTAAGTCCATGAGATATAAAATAATATAGAATTTTGCCAGAAAGAGAGATGAGATGTATACCACCAAAGATGAGTATAACCACCACTGAGACATGTTTTGATTATATGACTGATAGTGCATTTATGTTTGAGTAAATCCTCTCGTCAGCTAGCCTTATGGGTTTCATATTTTCAAGTTCCACAAGTATGTGAACCAATTACTTTATATATGTATACACATATATAAGATTAAGATAGATCACATATATTGACATGTTTATATATAATACAATATATAAATTAACATTTTTTCTATCAATAAATTTATCTATCCCATTGGTACTGTTTTTTTCTGAAAAACCCTGATGGATATAGTTCTCTTTAATTAACATGATAAATTGAAGAACATTTTTACACACACCTTAAGAAAATACGAGTTGCTTTTAGCAGGTCTACATTGTCAACATGCAGCTGACTTATGGCAGTTGCTGTACTTACAACTGAATAAAGAGATGAGCTACTCAAACATTTACAGTATTTCCCATTTATTGGAGTCATGTGCAGGCTGACTAGAAAACTTTCAGTGATGTATGTTATGTAGTGACTCATGTGGACAATCATTATATAAACTGTCCCCTATTTTCAGTGTTTTTTAAATGTAGGAACAAAAAAAGCTGAAATTTTCCTATAGTGCATTCTTTTTTTGTTGTTGTTATTTATTTATTTTATTTTATTTTTAAACTTTACAATATTGTATTAGTTTTGCCAAATATCGAAATGAATCCACCACAGGTATACATGTGTTCCCCATCCTGAACCCTCCTCCCTCCTCCCTCCGCATACCCTCCCTCTGGGTCGTCCCAGTGCACCAGCCCCAAGCATCCCATATCATGCATCAAACCTGGACTGGCGACTCATTTCATACATGATATTATACATGTTTCAGTGCCATTCTCCCAAATCTTCCCACCCTCTCCCTCTCCCACAGAGTCCATAAGACTGATCTATACATCAGTGTCTCTTTTGCTGTCTCATACACAGGGTTATTGTTACCATCTTTCTAAATTCCATATATATGCATTAGTATACTGTATTGGTGTTTTTCTTTCTGGCTTACTTCACTCGGTATAATAGGCTGATGCCTACCTCAGCAGTCTTATCCTGTAAACATGATCCTTTTTGAGAGTTTGTCCCACTGCTGAACATTTTAACTTTGATTGTTTGATATAGGCCTATTTTTCATTAGGTTTTTAAACATTTAAAATATGCTCAAAACAGAAATGCAAATATTGTTAATCTTTTTTTTTTTCTACATAGGGAAATGAAAATAAAATGAATCCAAAAAAATTTGCCACTTAGTTTTAATGATTAATACACATTAATACCTAATTCATTTAATTAGCAGAATGCATTCTAAACTAAAACATATTTACATAGATTTAATTATCTATATTTCCATAGTGAGACAACAATATTCTTTAGGAAATTCCCTATACAGAGCTTTACAGATTTATAAAAGATGTTTAATTACTAATTTCATTCCATTTCCTGCTCTGTCTGCCCTTCTGAATCACAAAGTTAAAAAATTTGGGGGTATTCAGAGTCTTTGCCAAGAATTAAGTCCAATTTTTTCCATTTTTTCTAATGAAAATATAGGCACAGAAGTGATATTATTTCATCATATTTATGAATATTGAACTGAGTAGCACTTGATGTTTAGGTATCCATTTGTGCTGCTTTTGTCTTTTGAGGTTTGAGTATCAAATATCATTTTTGTTTAATATTTGTTATAATATTTTAACTTAATGAAATTCAAGTAACAGATGTATCAAAAATAGCTGAATATTTTCTTTGCAACACTTTTGGGGTAAATCTAAATTTAAATGTAGTTTAAATATTTCCTTTCTCAGCTAATTCAGAGGCCATGAGAATTGTGAATATTTAGTATGTAATTCAGAGCTTCTGCTGCATTGTGAGACAAAAACAGAGATTAACAAAGTCAAACTCTTTGTTTTAAGGGAAAAATGAAGCCTACTGAGAATGCTTCTAAATGGAGCATAACTGTTTTATAACATGAATCAGACAGAATGAGTTGGTAGGGTTATAAAACAATTAAAGTTATTCATCGAGCCTGGAGTAGTAAAGTAAGAGTTCAGAGCTAATAGCATTTCATCACTGGAAGTAGCAAAGAACAGGAACCTATTTATCATTGAGCTCTAACTGCAAGTGCAATTTATGGCTAGATGTTTGTGTTTCTGTTATGTTGAGAGATCAAATAAAATGTGTAAAGAATTAATTTTCTGGAAGTCAGGTCAACAATGAAGACATTTAAAAAGGATAGACGAAAACCAAAAACAAGGAAGAAATTGCTTTAACGTCACATCCCACTGATGAACTGTGTTATCAACTTAAGTTAATCAATTCAGTAGTAATTTAAACATCTATAATTTTCAATGAATAAAATATAATGTAAGCCGCTGGAGATAAAAAAAAAGCTTCTGAATGTATATTCATTAGTTTATAGTGTTAAGCATATAATGACTGACTTCATTTACAGTATGCAGTTTGTTTGAGTAAATTACCAGAAGCATCAAAAGAAACTGAAGCACACCCAACATTAAATGGATACAGCAGACACTACTAATTATGAGAACACTTTAATATTTAGGAGACTTCATTATTCACTGGGCAGAGAATATAAGCAAACAGTCACATTACACATTTTTATGGAAGGACTAAAAACATTTTAATATTAAAACAGAAATGAGAACACCATTTAGAAAAAAGGAACTCAGAGAAAAATCATAATACATATTACCTCATTGCATTATGGTGCAAAGTTTATGACCCGAACTATGAAGTAATTGTGTATTCAACTGCCTGCCTAGATGTGATAGAGTGAAAAGCTTGAGCTTCTGGTGGTAAAAGATATTTTTTTTTTTGAGCAAGATAAAAATGTGTTAAATGCTGCCAAATCTAGATTTCAAGTCTCTCTAACTAGATTTTATGTTATACAGTAGTATAATTTGACAAAGTGATAATAGACTTCAGTGAGAGCAGAACTAAATTATACTGGCTCTGAATAGAAAATCTCATTTGAAGACTCAACTACTCTCATGTTTAGCTAGAGTATTATACTTTAATGAGAAACAGGCACTCAGATGCCAATCAGCAAGTCTAGACACTATTTCAATATTGTGTGACCAGATGAGAACTCTAAATTTGATTTTCATGCTCTGAGAATTAATATTCAACATTCACAGTGTATTAGACCTCTGCACACTTTCTTTGTCCTGCTCTAAAGGAAAAGCAAGAATAGTTCTGCCTCTGTTCCTTCTCACCTGTATCCACAGATGGTTTGATACTGATATATTTCTAATCTTGGCATTCACTTGCTTAAAATCCATCAGCAGATTCCAAATAATTCTCAGAAAGCAGTTAAAAGTCCTTTGTGTTACCCACAACGTCTTCCCTATGTTTGCATGTAACTCCAGTTTGATATTCTATCCAACCACAGTGATTGTATTGAAAATAATTAAACGCTGGTGAAGCAGAGGCAGGGAACTGCCAGGAAAGACTTCAACTGATGGGCCCATGTATGCTAGGCATCATCTTTTAAAATTTTGGATCTTGGGTGGTTGGAATATTTCTTCATGAGACCAGGAATACATGAGGGGCTCAAGATAAAGACCTTTTATTGTTCTGTCCTCAACCATCCCCTTCTGGGTTTTAATCATACTGATACTTCCTCTGACACACAAAGGTGTTAAACTTCTAATCAATGAGATCTTCATATCTGGTGTTTCCCCTTCCTGAAAGCCTTTTCCACCCCCTAACATTTTCATATGGCTAAGTGTTACACATCTTCCAGGATTCAAAGTGTTATTTAATCTTCATCACAGACTGGATTACACATTTTCAGTTATTTTCCTCAGAAACTATCCTGTACTAAGCTTGCACAGAACAAACTATTACATATTATTAAATATTTACTTATTTAGCATCAGTCTCTGACTCTAAACCAATGGTTTTCTTATAGCAGACCTGGGTTCATAGTCAAAAAAGCCAATGCTTGGAGTGCATTCTACAATGAATGTATCCGGTTCTTTTTTCGTTGGCTCAAGCATTGACAGTTTAGCAAGATCCTTGGTGATTGTTATGCAAGTTAATATTTAAAAACCACTCTGTTGAAGATAGTACTTAAGAGCACTTTACACATCTAGCATAGAGTGCAGCGAACAATTGGTATTTGAAATATTGTTGAATGAAGAAAGTACATCAAAACAGTTCACTTACATGAGTTTATTTTCAAGGGTCATAGTGTGAATTTATATAATACAGAATGAGCTGGGAATTGAGTTTGAGCATGGATATTTTTAAAATTTTATGCTACATTTCAATAATCACTGATGCTGAATCCTTCAACAGAGTTTTTTCCTTTCAAGGCACCTGTGGGTAGATGCCATATTACAAGCTCTAAATTATTGGTCAATATTAATCTATCACTTCCCACATGTTTCTTCCTCTTGCTTCCTTCTTTCCTTTTTTAAAAAATCTTTCTCCTTCACCTTTTCTTTGTTTATCTCTATTTATATGTTATCTTTTCATACCTCATTAACTCCTCAACTTGTATGTTAGACTTCTGGTTCTCACTGATACCCAAGTGGATGGTTTCAATATTCTGTAGCTCTCAAGCCTAAGAAAATAAGAAGGTAAATAATGTATGTGAAAAAA
Source organism: Bison bison bison (assembly GCF_000754665.1). Lineage (NCBI taxonomy): Eukaryota > Metazoa > Chordata > Mammalia > Artiodactyla > Bovidae > Bison > Bison bison. The sequence continues at coordinate 5,028,414 of NW_011494919.1, read as the reverse complement.
ATTGAAAATATAAAGTGTTATACCAATGATGAATGCTGTTTGACATATAAGAAGACTAAAATTTTAGTACTATTGATGAACTTTTTATATTTACAAATTTACAAAAGTCAAATAAGACAGCATCAATTCCCAAATCAATTAAATTTGGGGTAAAAAGACCTATAATTGCATCTCATATTATATTTTAAGGCTCAATTAACTTTTGAGGTTCATTTAAGCTATTTTACAAAGAGTGTTTTATAAAGTGTTTTTTATTTTGATGCATATGGCCTTGCACAGGTAAATCCTCAAATACTGTACTGTGTAAAATCGCCATTCAATAAATCCATACAAAGCACCTTATGTATCTCTGAGTAAAAGATTTGGAGTTGTTCTACTTTTGGGAATATTAATGGTAAAGTAATGGAATGTTAGACTATGAAGAACCTTAGAGATTTAACTGTAAATGAGAATTACACAAATAATTATGATGAACTTAGGAAAATTGGTCAGTTCAGTGATCTGTTCAACTAAGCAGCAGCATAGATGAGATGAGAGATCACTGCTGACTTCCAGTGAAATTTTCATTTAAAACCTAACTATCAAAAGTGTCTATAGCCTATGTCCCTCACAGAGAACAGGCATAGTTCCGTAAAACATGATATAATCTTCTTTATTGCAAATTAGAGACACACTCCTTATAAAACGTCCTTTTCCTTGACAAAAATCAAGCCTTCAGTGCATCATAAGCACTTTCTGGGGTTTATTTGAGAACAGGTGTATGTCAGTTGAATTTGTAAAGATATGTCCTTAAAGCTGTGTGTGCAATTGGAGTACACTTTCGTTTTTATTGTTCTAAGGATTTCTTTGGCCAAAAATGATACACAGGCCTTTAGGGTGATAATTTTTACATGTTTTTTTTTAAGAGCTCTTTTAAATAGAAAACAATTTTGCTGCTGATTTCAGAGGAACAGTCCAAGGTGAAGAAGGTATATTTAATTACTGAGCCTCCAATTGGAGAATTTTACATTAGATGATAGTCAAAATGACCAAAGGAAAAAAAAAAAAAGAAGAAAAGATCACAATTTCAAATACATTTTTCTTCTACAATATTTTATGGTTAAATTCTTTAGTTCAGTTAAACTAAACTTTAGTTCACTGATAGCTAAATTATCAGTGAAATTGCTTTCATTATGATATTTTGACTAATAGAAAAAGAAAGTCCATTCCTACACTTGTACGGTAACATTCATGATGAAAAGAAAGCTATGAGACTACAGTGTAAATGTTATATCACCATGACAGAACTAGAGAATTGTACCTCCATTTCATTGACCCATATTTTGTATGTTAACTATATGTGCTATATTATTGAAAAAAAGAATTGAATATTAATTGTGAATAACTTTAAGTTGTTTTAGAAATTTTAACAATACAATATATGCTTACTTGAATGCCTTAGATAGTGGTGATAGAAGTAATCAAAAAGAATTTGTAATCATGGTTATTAACATAAAATTTTAATTGCCTATTGTATGCAATCATATGACATCAAGGGCTGTAATGTTTATATTTCTGTTTATTTGCTTTCTGGATGTTAATACTAGATCCTTCACCTAATGGACACTAGATTAAGTCACCTGATTTGAGCTGGACTATGTCATGGCTGTCATGAAATTAAGCTAGAAAACAAATCATATATTGTCTCTGAGGTTAATGAAATCTTTAATTAATTCCTATTCTTGGTTTTACTCATTTCTCACAGTCTCTAATCTAGCAAGCGATAAAGTATTTTTGAGGCTCACGATGTCAAGGGAAGGGCACCCATTGTTAATTAATACCTGTCATGACTTAATGTATTACTAGAGACTGCCAAGTGTGAGAAGGCTCATTTTATAAGAAATCTTAAAATGGACAATTATGCTCTCACCTAGAAGTCATTCTTGGTTTTCTAGAATATGTGAACAGAGGTTTTTGAGGACGGTTCCTGAGTCTTCATTCTTTCTTTCTTTTTTTTTTTAATTATTATTATTTTTTTTACATTTATTTATTTTTACACTAGCCAAAAAGTGAAAATGTGATTTTGAACATTATCATTTACTTATCATAATTAACTTTTTCTTTAAAATGAGAGTAAAGCTGCATAGGACTTTCACACATTACATTTCATGAATATTTTAAAAATAATTTAAAATTACATGTCCTTATGTTGTTTGAACTAATGTGACCATTGCCAAATTAGAGTGGAATTAGATTGTTTTTACATCTTGATCTCTGTATTAATAATAAACAAATAATACATGCCTGTGTTCAGTTCCTAATTCGGGTTAGATTCTTCGCGACCTCATGAACTCACCAGGCTCCTCTGTCCATGGGATTTCCTGGGCAAGAACACTGGAGTGGCTTGCCATTTCCTTCTCCAGGAGATCTTCCTGACCCAGAGGTTGAACTTGTGTTTCCTGCGTCGCAGGCAGACGCTTTAATCACTCAGGCACCTGGGAAGCCCAAACCAATAACAAGACAGCATCTACAGATTTGTACCCCTTGGTAAAGTTTACAATTATTTAACCAACTAAGTTTGACTGTTTGAATATGAAACATTTGTTTTTGTATAAATAGGTAAATATTTATTGCAAATAATATATTCTAATATTACGCAACATATTAATATGTAGTGGTTTTTGTCAATCATCTCTTATGAGATTTACAGTACCTCGGTAAGTAAAAAATTACTCCAAAATAGCATTTCAAATATAAATTAAAAACTTTGTAATGTCTCTTTCTGTGAAAGTTTTGGCTAATTTTCACTTTTAAGTTATTCACTTTAAGTCAAAATAGCAATGATTTCAATTTACTAATCTCATTTCTGATGTATAGTATATGTATATGTTCAGATGGAAGACCTCCTCAGTGATTTAAATATATATATATATATATATATATATATATAACTATTCTATAAGGGTGTTATTTTGAAGTGATTTTTATTAAAAAATGATTTCTATGATGATGTCATACTGATTATTGCATGGTGATGGAAAAGTTGTATTTTAAAAATGA